>NC_049905.1:15189644-15273829 GCF_001411555.2 Juglans regia | reverse complement strand
ATGACTCTTGTTTTTCCAAGAAAGGTCGATTAAGAATTGTCGCACCTGGCATAAAATCAATGTAGTGCTCTATCTCCCTAAAAGGTGGCAATCCACACAAGACACCACTAGGAAACATGACCTCATATCCCTGCAACAAAGAGACAACAATACTAGGCAAACATACGTCAAGTCCGTTAGGATTAAGACTCGCCTTAGCACAAAAACTCACTTTTCTCTTTGTTTTCCTCTCACTTTCTTCACACTCTCTTTCCTTTCCACTCTGTTTTTCTTTTTCACTCTCTTTTTCACAATTACATTTCAACTCATTCTCTCTTTTGCTTAAGGTTTTAGTCTCACCCTCTTCTTTTTTCTCTCTCATTTTTCTGTCTTTCTCCATTTCGGTCTCACTGTTTCTTTTCTTCTCAATCTCACCTTCACTCTTTCTTTTCAGCACAATCTCACTTTCACTGTCACCTTCTCTCTTACTATTAAGCTCATTCTCACTTTTTCTTGAGGTTTCAGCCTCACCCAAATCTTTTCCCTTTGGTGGTTCGGTCTTCTCCTTTGCTACAACTTGATCATTTTTGTCCCACTTTGGTTTCCAAGAAGTACTAGAAACCGAAGTATAGCTTGATGTACCCTTTCCTTTTAGCCGTCTCTCCACCTTCATAGCCATGTGCACTATGTCCTCTACCTCCTCATAATGTTGCAACTCAACTACATTGGCTATCTCCCTATTCAACCCCCTCAAAAATCTTTTCATTATGGCCTCCCGATCCTCCACTACATTAGCCCGAATCATAGCCACCTCCATCTCCTTATGGTAGTTCTCTACACTCCTAGACCCTGTATAAGATTTTGTAATTTTTTGTAGAGGTCTCTATAGTAGTGGCTAGATACAAATCTCCGCCTCATGATAGCTTTCAACTCTCTCCATGTTTCTACAGGTCTCTCAAAATTCCTCCTCCTATTGGATACTAATTGATCCCACCAAATAATCGCAAAATCAGTGAACTCAATTACAGCCAACTTCATCTTTTTCTGCTCAGAGTAATTATGACAATCAAACACCAACTCTATTCTTTTCTCCCACTCTAAATAAACTTCAGGGTCAGTTCTACCTTGGAATGATGGTATTTTCATTTTGATGCTTCCAAGGTTCTTATCTACTCTATCTCGACCCCCTGAGTTTGCCCTAAGGCCTCTTCCATGCCAAACTCTTCTATGTCTACCCAATCCAACTTCAGATGTTAGCACTTCCTCATCCTCACCATACTCTCCATTCTCATACCCATTCTTAATATTAGGCTCATGTCGCCTCCTATCTTTCTCTGCTTGCGGATTTCTAACCATTGCTTCTTGATTATCCATGCTATTCCTCACTTCACCTAACACCAAGTTCAACCGCTCAAACTCATGTTGCATGGCATGCAACACAAAGGATGAGTTATCTACTCACCCCCTTGGTGATATACTACTCCGATGAGACATTACGAGGTGCTGCACAGAAGAATGTTAGTGGTAAAAAAGAAAACCTCACACACTCCCTTACGTGTTTCAACTCGAATAGTGACACTACTCGTGTTTCACTCTTAATGGCTTTTTCCCGATAATAGTCTCACACTCTCTTGCCTTTTATCTCAATAGTTTTTCCACTCAAGTTCTTTCAGAACTAAATGAACTCAATCAAGACAAGGCAACCTTGTTTTATCCCAACTAGTAATTAGATTCAGGAAACAAGAACAAGAGAAACATGAAGGAATAAAAATGACACAAGAATCAATGAAGTTATACGAATGAAAGAGTAGCAATAAGACAAGATACCAACTTGAGTGATGTATGCAGCAGCCCCTTTGATGATAAGGTTCAATCAACAAATTTCTTTCTTTCTCATTGTTGTAACTATGTAGCAACTTTGAATATGCTACCTTCTCTTCTCTTCTCTTCTCTTCAACTTCTTCTTTTTTTTTTTTTTTTTTGGAATTTTCTTTTCTTTTCTTTTCTTTTCCTTTCCTTTCTTTTCTTTTCTTTTCTTTTCCTTTCCTTTCTTTTCTTTTCTTTTCTTTTCCTTTCTTTTCTTTTCTCTAATTCATCCACAAACAGCAATATTCAATTGTGAAAACCAACCAATTGAATTCAAAACACACAAGCATGGACAATGAAGTAGAAGAGAATCAATGGAATGACACTCCAAGCAATTGACAAACTTAGAGATGCAAGAAACCCTAGAATTTTGAAACCCTAGGTGATGCAAATTTCAGCCAAACCCAAAATCCTAAGAATTTCAGCAGCCTACTTTTTGTTTCTATTTTTTTTTTGGCAACCCTAGAACAATGAAGCCCTAGAATTAAATTTAAGGATGCTAGAATTAAAAGATAGAATCAGACCTGATTGGAAACCTTGCTCTGAATACCAAATGATATGAACCCGCGGGAAAGGAATCCCTTGAACCCACAGTCAATTTGAAAACTCCCCAAAAAAGCCAAAATCAAGTCAATGGATGGAGAACCTAGACCCGATGAGAACTCGTTTCAAGAACCTAGATTATATGAAAATCTAGACCCGTTGAAGAACCCGTCTCAAGAACCCAGATTACAAAGGAGGAACGCCACAAAGGTTGTGATTTTCCTTTGATAAGTTCAAAAGTTCAATGAAGAACAAGAGGAGTAAAACTCAACTCACAATGAATAAATTCATCAAATTTCATAAACTTCATAATCCCATTAGAATGTGAGGCAACATAGAGTATTTAAAGGAAAACCTAATGAAACCCTAGCCAAAATAAACCCCTTTCTTCCAAAAGTGCCCCTGGATGAACAGTGCCGCACTACAGTAACTCGCTACAGTAACCCCTAACCCTAGTTCAATAAAATAATAACTTTCCCAACATGCCCTTGCATAGGCCCCCTTAAGTGTCTCCCATAATAAACCCAATTATTCGAAACTAATAAAATAAGTGCTTTAAATGAATTAAATAAGTTGAAAGCCTTCAAGTGCCCAAAGCCTTTAAGTCTTGTTGTTGCCCTTTCCATAGTTCATCAAATGAATCAAAGTTGAATCTTCATCATTTAAGCTCTTGAACTTGTATTTGGCCAATCTGGAACATGCAACATATCTTTAAAACTAGGCCCACCTTGGTTCTCATCATTCCCCCTTTCCTCAAAAGGATTCGACCTCGAATCTCCACCTGGATCAAAGGGAAAAATGTTAGTAACATTATCATTAATTTCATAAGCATTATCATTAATTTGATCAAGAATTTGAAAAAATCCATCCAAACTACTCCTGTTGTCAACAGATAATGGTATTACATCTAAAGAAGTAAATGCATTAAGTCTATAAACAATTTCAAAAGGTGAAAATTTAGTAGTAGCATGAACACTCCAATTATATGTAAACTCAATGAATGACAAACAATACTCCAACAAATGTTCATGAAACACATCTAAAGTCCTCCTCACCCCAAAATGAACACTCAAATTATATGCAAACTCAATGAAAGACAAATGATGCTCACGTAAACGTTTATGCAACAAGTCAATGAATGGCAAATGATACTCCCACAAATGTTCACGCAACACATCACAATGAATGAAAAATTATACTTCCACAAACGTCTATGCAACACGTCATGGAATGGCAATTGATATTCCCAAAAACGTTCATGCAACACAACAAAAGACTTCCTTACTCCAAGGTTACCCAACAAACCACCATGTCCATCACACACAAGCAACTTAGGCATAAAACTAGTAGGCACACAAAATCTATTCTTTCTAAATAAGTACCAATCTAGTTTATAGAACTTACCAAATGATGCTTTCTCACATGTTCCATACACACTAGCAAAGTCATCATCATAAGCATGTAATTCCTTATCATATTCAAGTCTCAACAATTTTGCATCTAAAAAGAAGACAATGACATACCTGCTTGCAAAAGGATCAACCGAAAAAATTTCCATACCTTGTGTGTATTTGAATACATGAGGAAAAGTTTCAATACAATCTTCCCGCTTAGAACGCATTCTAGTCGACAACTTACCTTGTCCCTTTAAGCGTGTCAAGAACTCATGTTCTTCCAAGAAAAGTTGGTTAGGAATTGTCGCACCTGGCACAAAATCAATGTAGTGCTCTATCTCCCTAATAGGTGGCAATCCACTAAACACACCGCTAGTAATTACAACCTCATATCCCTGCAAGAAAGAAACAACAACACTAGGCAAAGAGTCGTTAAATTCGTTAGCATAAAAGTTTGCCTTAGCATAAAAACTCACTTTTGTCTTTCTATTTCTCTCTGCAATCTTTCTTTCTTTTTCCTCTTGTGGCTCATCTCTTTTTTCTTGACTCTCAACCACCTCTCTATTTTCTTTTTCACTCTCTCTTTCTTTTGATGTTTTGGCCTCATTCTCTTTGTTTTTTTCACACTCTCTTTTTCTTTCACTCTTCTCTTGTTTTGAACCCTCGGCCTCACAATTGTTTTTCAACTCATTCTCTTTTTTTCTTGAGGTTTCAGCCTCACCCAAATCTTTTCTCTTAGGTGGTTCGGTCTTTCCCATTGTAACAACTTGATCATTTTTCTCCCACTTTGGTTTCCAATGAGTACTAGAAACCGAAGTATACCTTGATGTACCCTTTCTTTTTAGCCGCCTCTCCAGCTTCATAGCCATGTGCACCATATCCTCTACCTCCACATAATGTTGCAACATAACTACATTGGCTATCTCCCTATTCAACCCACTCAAAAATCTTTTAATTGTGGCCTCCCGATCCTCCACTACATTAGCCCGAATCATAACCAACTCCATCTCCTTATAGTAATCCTCTACACTCCTAGACCCTTGTGAAAGATTTTATAGTTTTTGGTAGAGGTCTCTATAGTAGTGGCTAGGTACAAATCTCCGTCTCATGATAGCTTTCAACTCTCTCCATGTTTCTACAGGCCTTTCAAGATTCCTCCTCCTATTGGATACTAATTAATCCCACCAAATAATCGCATAATCAGTGAACTCAATTACCGCCAACTTCACCTTCTTTTCCTCAGAGTAATTATGACAATCAAACACCAACTCTATTCTTTTCTCCCACTCTAAATAAACTTCAGGGTCATTTCTACCTTGGAATGATGGTATTTTCATTTCGATGCTCCCAAGGTTCTTGGCTACTCTATCTCGACCCCCTGAGTTTGCCCAAAGGTCTCTTGCATGCCTAACTCCTCTGTGTCCACCCAATCCAGCTTCAGATGTTAAGCCTTCATCATCCTCACCATACTCTCCATTTTCATACCCATTCTCAATTCTAAGTTCACTTCGCCTCCTATCTCTCTCACCTTGCAGATTTCTAATCACTGCTTCTTGATTATCCATTCTATCCCTCACTTCACCCAACACCAAGTTCAACTTCTCAAACTGCTGTTGCATGGCTTGCAACATAAGGGATGAGTTATGAACCATCCCCGAGTTATGTACCATCCCCTTTGGTGATAAGCCACTCCTATGAGACAACATTATGTGCTGCACAAAAAGAATGTTAGTGGAAAACCTCACACACTCCCTTACACGTGTTTACACTCGAATAATGGCACTCCACTCGTGTTTCACTCTTAATTGGCTTTTTCCAGATAATAGTCTCACACTCTCTTGCCTTTTACCTCAAGAGCTTTCCCACTCAAGTTCTTTCAGAACAAAATGAACTCAATCAAGACAAGGCAAACCTTGTTTTATCCCAACTAGTAATTAGATCCAGGAAACAAGAACAAGAGAAACATGAAGGAATAAAAAAGACACGAGAATCAATAAAGTTATACGAATGAAAGAGTAACAATAAGACAAGATACCAACTTGAGGGATGTATGCAGCAGCCCCTTTGATGATAAGGTTCAATCAACAAATTTCTTTCTTTCTCATTGTTGTAACTATGTAGCAACTTTGAATATGCTACCTTCTCTTTTCTTCATCTTCTTCTTTTTTTTTTTTTGGAATTTTCTTTTCTTTTCTTTTCTTTTCTTTTCTTTTCTTTTCTTTTCTTTTCTCTAATTCATCCACAAACAACAATATTCAATTGTGAAAACCAACCAATTGAATTCAAACACACAAGCATGGACAATGAAGTAGAAGAGAATCAATGGAACGACACTCCAAGCAATTGACAAACTTAGAGATGCAGGAAACCCTAGAATTTTGAAACCCTAGGTGATGCAAATTTCAGCCAAACCCAAAACCATAAGAATTTCGGCAGCCTACTTTTTGTTTCTATTTTTTTTTGGCAACCCTAGAACAATGAAACCCTAGAATTAAATTTAAGGATGCTAGAATTAAAAGATAGAATCAGACCTGATTGGAAACCTTGCTCTGAATACCAAATGATATGAACCCGCGGGAAAGGAATCCCTTGAACCCACAGTCAATTTGAAAACTCCCCAAGAAAGCCAAAATCAAGTCAAGGATGGAGAACCTAGACCCGATTGAGACTCGTTTCAAGAACCTAGATTATATGAAAATCTAGACCCGTTGAAGAACCCGTCTCAAGAACCCAGATTACAAAGGAGGAACGCCACAAAGGTTGTGATTTACCTTTGATAAGTTCAAAAGTTCAATGAAGAACAAGAGGAGTAAAACTCAACTCACAATGAATAAATTCATCAAATTTCATAAACTTCATAATCTGATTAGAATGAGGCTACATAGAGTATTTAAAGGAAAACCTAATGAAACCCTAGCCAAAATAAACCCCCATCTTCCAAAAGTGCCCCTGGATGAACAGTGCCGCGCTACAGTAACTCGCTACAGTAACCCCTAACCCTAGTTCAATAAAATAATAACTTTCCCAACATGCCCTTGCATAGGCCCCCTTAAGTGTCTCCCATAATAAACCCAATTATTCGAAACTAATAAAATAAGTGCTTTAAATGAATTAAATAAGTTGAAAGCCTTCAAGTGCCCAAAGCCTTTAAGTCTTGTTGTTGCCCTTTCCATAGTTCATCAAATGAATCAAAGTTGAATCTTCATCATTTAAGCTCTTGAACTTGTATTTGGCCAATCTGGAACATGCAACATATCTTTAAAACTAGGCCCACCTTGGTTCTCATCATTCCCCCTTTCCTCAAAAGGATTCGACCTCGAATCTCCACCTGGATCAAAGGGAAAAATGTTAGTAACATTATCATTAATTTCATAAGCATTATCATTAATTTGATCAAGAATTTGAAAAAATCCATCCAAACTACTCCTGTTGTCAACAGATAATGGTATTACATCTAAAGAAGTAAATGCATTAAGTCTATAAACAATTTCAAAAGGTGAAAATTTAGTAGTAGCATGAACACTCCAATTATATGTAAACTCAATGAATGACAAACAATACTCCAACAAATGTTCATGAAACACATCTAAAGTCCTCCTCACCCCAAAATGAACACTCAAATTATATGCAAACTCAATGAAAGACAAATGATG
Organism: Juglans regia; assembly: GCF_001411555.2. NCBI lineage: Eukaryota > Viridiplantae > Streptophyta > Magnoliopsida > Fagales > Juglandaceae > Juglans > Juglans regia. The sequence continues at coordinate 15,266,394 of NC_049905.1, read as the reverse complement.
CTCACGTAAACGTTTATGCAACAAGTCAATGAATGGCAAATGATACTCCCACAAATGTTCACGCAACACATCACAATGAATGAAAAATTATACTTCCACAAACGTCTATGCAACACGTCATGGAATGGCAATTGATATTCCCAAAAACGTTCATGCAACACAACAAAAGTCTTCCTTACTCCAAGGTTACCCAACAAACCACCATGTCCATCACACACAAGCAACTTAGGCATAAAACTAGTAGGCACACAAAATCTATTCTTTCTAAATAAGTACCAATCTAGTTTATAGAACTTACCAAATGATGCTTTCTCACATGTTCCATACACACTAGCAAAGTCATCATCATAAGCATGTAATTCCTTATCATATTCAAGTCTCAACAATTTTGCATCTAAAAAGAAGACAATGACATACCTGCTTGCAAAAGGATCAACCGAAAAAATTTCCATACCTTGTGTGTATTTGAATACATGAGGAAAAGTTTCAATACAATCTTCCCGCTTAGAACGCATTCTAGTCGACAACTTACCTTGTCCCTTTAAGCGTGTCAAGAACTCATGTTCTTCCAAGAAAAGTTGGTTAGGAATTGTCGCACCTGGCACAAAATCAATGTAGTGCTCTATCTCCCTAATAGGTGGCAATCCACTAAACACACCGCTAGTAATTACAACCTCATATCCCTGCAAGAAAGAAACAACAACACTAGGCAAAGAGTCGTTAAATTCGTTAGCATAAAAGTTTGCCTTAGCATAAAAACTCACTTTTGTCTTTCTATTTCTCTCTGCAATCTTTCTTTCTTTTTCCTCTTGTGGCTCATCTCTTTTTTCTTGACTCTCAACCACCTCTCTATTTTCTTTTTCACTCTCTCTTTCTTTTGATGTTTTGGCCTCATTCTCTTTGTTTTTTTCACACTCTCTTTTTCTTTCACTCTTCTCTTGTTTTGAACCCTTGGCCTCACAATTGTTTTTCAACTCATTCTCTTTTTTTCTTGAGGTTTCAGCCTCACCCAAATCTTTTCTCTTAGGTGGTTCGGTCTTTCCCATTGTAACAACTTGATCATTTTTCTCCCACTTTGGTTTCCAATGAGTACTAGAAACCGAAGTATACCTTGATGTACCCTTTCTTTTTAGCCGCCTCTCCAGCTTCATAGCCATGTGCACCATATCCTCTACCTCCACATAATGTTGCAACATAACTACATTGGCTATCTCCCTATTCAACCCACTCAAAAATCTTTTAATTGTGGCCTCCCGATCCTCCACTACATTAGCCCGAATCATAACCAACTCCATCTCCTTATAGTAATCCTCTACACTCCTAGACCCTTGTGAAAGATTTTATAGTTTTTGGTAGAGGTCTCTATAGTAGTGGCTAGGTACAAATCTCCGTCTCATGATAGCTTTCAACTCTCTCCATGTTTCTACAGGCCTTTCAAGATTCCTCCTCCTATTGGATACTAATTAATCCCACCAAATAATCGCATAATCAGTGAACTCAATTACCGCCAACTTCACCTTCTTTTCCTCAGAGTAATTATGACAATCAAACACCAACTCTATTCTTTTCTCCCACTCTAAATAAACTTCAGGGTCATTTCTACCTTGGAATGATGGTATTTTCATTTCGATGCTCCCAAGGTTCTTGGCTACTCTATCTCGACCCCCTGAGTTTGCCCAAAGGTCTCTTGCATGCCTAACTCCTCTGTGTCCACCCAATCCAGCTTCAGATGTTAAGCCTTCATCATCCTCACCATACTCTCCATTTTCATACCCATTCTCAATTCTAAGTTCACTTCGCCTCCTATCTCTCTCACCTTGCAGATTTCTAATCACTGCTTCTTGATTATCCATTCTATCCCTCACTTCACCCAACACCAAGTTCAACTTCTCAAACTGCTGTTGCATGGCTTGCAACATAAGGGATGAGTTATGAACCATCCCCGAGTTATGTACCATCCCCTTTGGTGATAAGCCACTCCTATGAGACAACATTATGTGCTGCACAAAAAGAATGTTAGTGGAAAACCTCACACACTCCCTTACACGTGTTTACACTCGAATAATGGCACTCCACTCGTGTTTCACTCTTAATTGGCTTTTTCCAGATAATAGTCTCACACTCTCTTGCCTTTTACCTCAAGAGCTTTCCCACTCAAGTTCTTTCAGAACAAAATGAACTCAATCAAGACAAGGCAAACCTTGTTTTATCCCAACTAGTAATTAGATCCAGGAAACAAGAACAAGAGAAACATGAAGGAATAAAAAAGACACGAGAATCAATAAAGTTATACGAATGAAAGAGTAACAATAAGACAAGATACCAACTTGAGTGATGTATGCAGCAGCCCCTTTGATCATAAGGTTTAATCAACAAATTTCTTTCTTTCTCTTTGTTGTAACTATGTAGCAACTTTGAATATGCTACCTTCTCTTTTCTTCATCTTCTTCTTTTTTTTTTTTTTTTGGAATTTTCTTTTCTTTTCTTTTCTTTCCTTTCTTTTCTTTTCTTTTCTTTTCTTTTCCTTTCTTTTCTTTTCTCTAATTCATCCACAAACAACAATATTCAGTTGTGAAAACCAACCAATTGAATTCAAACACACAAGCATGGACAATGAAGTAGAAGAGAATCAATGGAACGACACTCCAAGCAATTGACAAACTTAGAGATGCAGGAAACCCTAGAATTTTGAAACCCTAGGTGATGCAAATTTCAGCCAAACCCAAAACCATAAGAATTTCGGCAGCCTACTTTTTGTTTCTATTTTTTTTTGGCAACCCTAGAACAATGAAACCCTAGAATTAAATTTAAGGATGCTAGAATTAAAAGATAGAATCAGACCTGATTGGAAACCTTGCTCTGAATACCAAATGATATGAACCCGCGGGAAAGGAATCCCTTGAACCCACAGTCAATTTGAAAACTCCCCAAAAAAGCCAAAATCAAGTCAATGGATGGAGAACCTAGACCCGATGAGAACTCGTTTCAAGAACCTAGATTATATGAAAATCTAGACCCGTTGAAGAACCCGTCTCAAGAACCCAGATTACAAAGGAGGAACGCCACAAAGGTTGTGATTTACCTTTGATAAGTTCAAAAGTTCAATTAAGAACAAGAGGAGTAAAACTCAACTCACAATGAATAAATTCATCAAATTTCATAAACTTCATAATCCCATTAGAATGTGAGGCAACATAGAGTATTTAAAGGAAAACCTAATGAAACCCTAGCCAAAATAAACCCCTTTCTTCCAAAAGTGCCCCTGGATGAACAGTGCCGCGCTACAGTAACTCGCTACAGTAACCCCTAACCCTAGTTCAATAAAATAATAACTTTCCCAACATGCCCTTGCATAGGCCCCCTTAAGTGTCTCCCATAATAAACCCAATTATTCGAAACTAATAAAATAAGTGCTTTAAATGAATTAAATAAGTTGAAAGCCTTCAAGTGCCCAAAGCCTTTAAGTCTTGTTGTTGCCCTTTCCATAGTTCATCAAATGAATCAAAGTTGAATCTTCATCATTTAAGCTCTTGAACTTGTATTTGGCCAATCTGGAACATGCAACATATCTTTAAAACTAGGCCCACCTTGGTTCTCATCATTCCCCCTTTCCTCAAAAGGATTCGACCTCGAATCTCCACCTGGATCAAAGGGAAAAATGTTAGTAACATTATCATTAATTTCATAAGCATTATCATTAATTTGATCAAGAATTTGAAAAAATCCATCCAAACTACTCCTGTTGTCAACAGATAATGGTATTACATCTAAAGAAGTAAATGCATTAAGTCTATAAACAATTTCAAAAGGTGAAAATTTAGTAGTAGCATGAACACTCCAATTATATGTAAACTCAATGAATGACAAACAATACTCCAACAAATGTTCATGAAACACATCTAAAGTCCTCCTCACCCCAAAATGAACACTCAAATTATATGCAAACTCAATGAAAGACAAATGATGCTCACGTAAACGTTTATGCAACAAGTCAATGAATGGCAAATGATACTCCCACAAATGTTCACGCAACACATCACAATGAATGAAAAATTATACTTCCACAAACGTCTATGCAACACGTCATGGAATGGCAATTGATATTCCCAAAAACGTTCATGCAACACAACAAAAGTCTTCCTTACTCCAAGGTTACCCAACAAACCACCATGTCCATCACACACAAGCAACTTAGGCATAAAACTAGTAGGCACACAAAATCTATTCTTTCTAAATAAGTACCAATCTAGTTTATAGAACTTACCAAATGATGCTTTCTCACATGTTCCATACACACTAGCAAAGTCATCATCATAAGCATGTAATTCCTTATCATATTCAAGTCTCAACAATTTTGCATCTAAAAAGAAGACAATGACATACCTGCTTGCAAAAGGATCAACCGAAAAAATTTCCATACCTTGTGTGTATTTGAATACATGAGGAAAAGTTTCAATACAATCTTCCCGCTTAGAACGCATTCTAGTCGACAACTTACCTTGTCCCTTTAAGCGTGTCAAGAACTCATGTTCTTCCAAGAAAAGTTGGTTAGGAATTGTCGCACCTGGCACAAAATCAATGTAGTGCTCTATCTCCCTAATAGGTGGCAATCCACTAAACACACCGCTAGTAATTACAACCTCATATCCCTGCAAGAAAGAAACAACAACACTAGGCAAAGAGTCGTTAAATTCGTTAGCATAAAAGTTTGCCTTAGCATAAAAACTCACTTTTGTCTTTCTATTTCTCTCTGCAATCTTTCTTTCTTTTTCCTCTTGTGGCTCATCTCTTTTTTCTTGACTCTCAACCACCTCTCTATTTTCTTTTTCACTCTCTCTTTCTTTTGATGTTTTGGCCTCATTCTCTTTGTTTTTTTCACACTCTCTTTTTCTTTCACTCTTCTCTTGTTTTGAACCCTCGGCCTCACAATTGTTTTTCAACTCATTCTCTTTTTTTCTTGAGGTTTCAGCCTCACCCAAATGAGACCTTTCTTTAGCAATGTTAAGCCAGCATGAATGCCTCTCCATGCAAAGGAAGGCCTTGTCCCCAACTTTGCTTCAAGCAAATCTCCTTTGTTAATATACTTTTGCTTTAAAACTTGTGCCACTAGGGATGTTGGATTTTGAAGAATTCTCCATCCCTGTTTCGAGAGTAAAGCAAGGTTAAAACATCTTAGATCTCTAAAACCAAGTCCTCCTATTTCTTTGCTGCCACTGCGTTGCTTCCACTTAACCCATTGAATTTTGGAGGAATCTTCATTGAATCCCCACCAGAATTTCCTAAGAATCTGATTTAACTTCCTGGTAATGGATACTGGTAACAGGAACATTCCCATTGCATAGGTGGGGATGGCTTGAAGAACTGCCTTGAGCAAAATCTCCTATCCTGCTGTAGATAGAAACTTAGTCCTCGAATTAGTAACTCAAGTCCAGGTTATGTCAATTAGGAAATGGAATGAGGCAATCTTTTTTCTACCCACCAAAGCAGGTACGCCCAGGTATCTTTCAAAACTAGATGTGGATTGGACACCTGCTAGCTGCAATATTTGTTGCTGAGTAGTCTGAGCAGTGTTCTTACTAAAGAAAATAGCAGATTTATCCTTGTTTAGTACCTGTCCTGATCCTTTCTCGTATAGTTCAAGGATATTAAGCACACACTTGATTTCCTCATGCTTGGCTTGGCAGAAAAGGAGACTATCATCAGCAAAGAAAAGGTAATTCACAGTGATTGGGCCTCTACCAATAGGAGCAGGAGTTAAGTTGCCACATGCCTCAGCTTGGTTTAGAAGAGAAGTGAGGGCTTCTGCACCTAAGATAAAAAGATAAGGGGACAAAGGGTCCCCTTGTCTTAGGCCCCTTGAAGGCACAAAAAGCTGTTGAGGTTCTCCATTTACAAGGATTGAATAAGACACAAAATTTAGGCAAGCTTGAATGATATGGATCCAGTGAGTAGGAAAGTCCATCTTGATCATGATGGCTTGAATGAATTTCCACTCTACCCTATCGTATGCCTTGCTCATGTCCAATTTAAGAGCCATAAAACCTTTTTTGCCCTGCATTCTTGAGTTCATAGAGTGTAGAATCTCATAGGCTACCATGGTATTGTCAGATATTAGCCTTTCAAGTACAAATGCACTCTGGTTGGGGGCAATGATCTGGGGCAGTATCTTTTTCAGTCTGTTTGCAATCTTGTATAATACATTACATAGACTGATGGGCCTGTAATCAGCTACTTTTATGGGGCTTTGGACTTTGGGAATGAGTGAAATATATGTATCATTTAACATCATTGAGCGAGCCCCCATGATTGAGGAACTTAAGAGCACAACTGCACACTTGATCACCAACTACCTCCCAATGTTTTTGATAGAACTAAGCAGGGAACCCATCAGGACCTGGCGACCCTAAGGGGTTCATATGAAATACTGTTGCATTGATTTCTTCCCTAGTGAAAGGATTTAAAAGCCAGGCCTTCATGTCCATATCTAGTTTAGTATCCAGTGCAAACAAACATTGTTCAATAGATGAAGGATGGGAAGTGGTAAATAGAGAGGAGAAATAACCTGTGAAGACCTCTCCAATTTCTGACTGTTTTGTAACACTTCTTCCTTGAGTGTCCTCTATGCATTTGATTGCATTGATTTTCCTTCTTTGGTTTGCCTGCATGTGAAAGTATTGAGTGTTCCTATCCCCATGTTTAAGCCAGTGTTGTTTCGCTCTTTGCTTCCACTTAATATCATTTGCTGTTATGGAGGATACCACCTCCCCTTGAATATGTTTCATAGTTGCTAAGTGCTTTGTTTCCCCTTTAAGATAACCATCTCTTCTTGTTGCTTTAGTGTCTGCCTCCAGGTCAACAGATCCTTTTGGCAAAATTCAAGCTTAGTCCTTAGTAGTTGGGCCTTATTATCTGTTGTACTAATTTTCTGCCATGCCTCACTCACCACCTGCTTGCATTCTTCCTTCAGTTCCCAGGCCATTTCATATCTAAAACACCATCTTTTCCTCTTCATCCCATGATTGCTGTTGTGTAAACTGATTGACAAGGGAGAATGATCAGACTTAATGGCAGGAAGAACATTGCATACTCCATGGATATAGATATCATTCCATTCCTTGTTCCCGAAAGCCCTATCAATTTTTTCTTTTGTAAAGTCCCTGCCATTTCTATTATTCAACCAAGTAAATTCCTGTCCATGTGAGTGTATGTCATTGAGACCACAACATTCCACAACTTGTCTAAACTCCTCAATCTGTTTATATGGTCTGCTAGCTCCACCTATCTTTTCACTTTGATGGAGGATCTCATTAAAGTCCCTAGTGCATAACCAAGTTATGGAACTAGTTGGTTTGAGCATCTTTAACAGTTGCCAACTACCAATTCTTTTCCCTGTCTCAGGATGTCCGTAGAAGCCTGTGAATTGATACGTTGGTCCACTCCTTTCCTCTTGGATCAAAGCACTAATATGCCATCTTGTATAATTGATGACTTTAACACTCCATTCCTCTTTCCAAAGAAGAGCAATACCCCCACTGAACTCCACACAGTCCACTGAGAAACACCTGTCCATCTGCAAACATCTCCTAACTACCTCCATCCTATTCCTTCTACATTTAGTTTCCACTAGGAAAACCTAGCCAATATGATTCAGGATTGATATGAACCCGCGGGAAAGGAATCCCTTAAACCCACAGTCAATTTGAAAATACCCCAAGAAAGCCAAAATCAAGCCAATGAATGGAGAACCTAGACCCGATGAGAACTCGTTTCAAGAATCTAGATTATATTAAAATCTAGACCCATTGAAGAACCCGTCTCAAGAACCCAGATTACAAAGGAGGAACGCCACAACGGTTGTGATTTACCTTTGATAAGTTCGAAAGTTCAATTAAGAACAAGAGGAGTAAAACTCAACTCACAATGAATAAATTCATCAAATTTCATAAACTTCATAATCTGATTAGAATGAGGCTACATAGAGTATTTAAAGCAAAACCTAATGAAACCCTAGATAAAATAAAACCCCATCTTCCAAAAATACCCTTGAGTGAACAGTACTGCGGCTACAGTACGGCGCTACAGTAACTCGGCTACAGTAACCCTAACCCTAGTTCAATAAAATAATAATTTTCCCAACATACCCTTACATAGGCATAAACCCAATTATTCTAAGCAAATAAAATAGGTCCTTGAAATTAATTAAATAAGTTGAAAGCCTTCAAGTGTCCAAAGCCTATAAGTCATGTTGTTGCCCTTTCCATAGCTTATGAAATGAATCAAAGCAGAATCTTTATCGTTTAAGCCCTTGAACTTGTATTTGGCTCATCTGGAACTTGCAACATATCTTTAAGACTAGGCCCACCTTGGTTCCCATCATTCCCCCTCTCCTCAAAAGGATTCGACCTCGAATCTCCACCTTGTTTGTATTTGAATACATGAGGACAAGTCTCAATACAATCTTCCCGCTTAGCACGCATTCTAGTCGACAACTTACTTTGTCCCTTTAAGTGTGTCAAAAACTCATGTTCTTCCAAGAAAGGTCGGTTAGGAATTGTCGCACCTGGCACAAAATCAATGTAGTGCTCTATCTCCCTAATAGGTGGCAATCCACTAAACACAACGTTAGGAATCACGACCTCATATCCCTGCAATAAAGAAACAACAATACTAGGCAAAGAGTCGTTAAATTCGTTATTATAAAAGTTTGCCTTAGCATAAAAACTCACTTTTGTATTTCTATTTCTCTCTGCAATCTCTCTTTCTTTTTCCTCTTGTGGCTCAACTCTTTTTTCTTGACTCTCAAATACCTCTCTATTTTCTTTTTCACTCTCTCTTTCTTTTGATGTTTTGGCCTCATTCTCTTTTTCCCTCTCATTCTCTTTGTTCTTTTCACTCTCTCTTTTTCTTTCACTCTTCTCTTGTTTTGAACTCTCGGTCTTACAATTGTTTTTCAACTCATTCTCTTTCTTTCTTGAGGTTTCACTATTTCTTTTCTTCCCAATCTCACCTTCACTCTTGCTTTTTAGCTCAATTTTACATTCACTCTCACATTCACTTTTGCTTTTTAGCTCATTCTCACTTTCACTCTTACTTGTTTGCTCAATCTCCTTTTCACTTTTTCTTTTTTGATCATTCTCACTTTCACTCTTTCTTTTTTGAGCAACCTCACTTTCCAGCTTCAATTGATCCCCATGGACCTGTGTTGCAGTTAAAGGAGCAAGTTTGATTGTTTTTCCATCCTTTTCAAAACTATACATGTTCCTTAACCCATCATGAATCACCTTCCTATCAAACTACCACGGCTTCCCCAACAAAATATAACCAGCATGCATAGGCACAACATCACAAAGCACCATATCATAGTATTTCCCAATTGAAAATGAAACTAGCACTTGCTTATTTTACCTTGACCTCTCCACAATCACTCAACCACTGCAACTTGTATGGTCTAGGGTGTTTCAAGGTAGGTAAATTTAATTTCTCAACTAAAGTAGAGCTAGCCAAATTAATACAACTCCTCAAATCAATGACCATACTACATACCTTGTTGTTGATGTGGCATCTAGTATGAAAATTGTTCTCGCTCTGCTGCTCTCTATCATCCATCTTAATTTTTGTATTGAGTGCATGCCTGGTATCAAGACAATCACCATACTCTTCATTCTCATACCCATTTTCAACACTAAACTCAGGACCCCTCCTATCTCTCCTACCATGAAGATTTTTAATTACCGCTTCTTGATGATCCATTCTATCCCTCACTTCACCCAACACTAAGTTCAGCTTCTCAAACTGTTGTTGCATGGCTTGTAACAGAAAGGATGAGTTATCTACCATCCCCTTTGGTGATGAGTCACTCTTATGAGACATCATAATGTGTTGCACAAAAAGAATGTTAATGGAAAAGCTCACACACTCTCTTACGTGTTTACACTCGAATAATGGCACTTTACTCGTGTGTCACTCTGAATGGCTTTTTCCGGATAATAGTCTCGCAATCTCTTGCCTTTTACCTCAATAGTTTTCCAACTCAAGTTCTTTAAGAACTAATTGAACTCAATCAAGAGAAAGTAACCTTGTTTTATCCCAACTAGTAATTAGGTCCAAGAAACAAAAACAAGACAAACATGGAATGAATAAAAATGACACGAGAAACAGGGAAGTTATACGAGTGAAAGAGTAACAATAAGACAAAATATCAACTTTAATGATGTATGCAGCAGCCCCTTTGATGATAAGGTTCAATCAACAAATTTCTTTCTTTCTCTTTTTTTTTTTTTTTGTAACTATGTAGCCACCTTTGAATATGCTACCTTTTCTTTTCTCCTCTTCTCTTCTTTCAGTTTTTTTTTCTCTTTTTTTTTTTTTCGAATTCTCTTTTCTTTTCTTTTCCTTTCTTTTCTTTTCCTTTCCTTTCTTTTCTCTTCTCTTCTCTAATTCAACCACAAAAAGCAATATCCAATTGTGAAAACCAAGCAATTGAATTCAAACACACAAGCATGGACAATGAAGTAGAAGAGAATCAATGGAACGACATTCCAAGCAATTGACAAACTTAGAGATGTAGGAAACCCTAGAATTTTGAAACTCTAGGTGATGCAAATTTCAGTCAAACCTAAAACCTTAAGAATTTCGGCAGCCTACTTTTTTGCTTCTATTTTTTTTTTTTTTTGGCAACCCTAGAACAATGAAGCCCTAGAATTAAATTTAAGGACGCTAGAATTAAAAGATAGAATCAGACCTGATTGGGAAACCTTGCTCTGAATACCAAATGATATGAACCCGCGGGAAAGGAATCCCTTGAACCCACAGTCAATTTGAAAATACCCCAAGAAAGCCAAAATCAAGCCAATGAATGGAGAACCTAGACCCGATGAGAACTCGTTTCAAGAACCTAGATTATATTAAAATCTAGACCCATTGAAGAACCCGTCTCAAGAACCCAGATTACAAAGGAGGAACGCCACAAAGGTTGTGATTTACCTTTGATAAGTTCAAAAGTTCAATTAAGAACAAGAGGAGTAAAACTCAACTCACAATGAATAAATTCATCAAATTTCATAAACTTCATAATCTGATTAGAATGAGGCTACATAGAGTATTTAAAGCAAAACCTAATGAAACCCTAGATAAAATAAAACCCCATCTTCCAAAAATACCCCTGAGTGAACAGTACCGCGGCTACAGTATGGTGCTACAGTAACTCGGCTACAGTAACCCTAACCCTAGTTCAATAAAATAATAACTTTCCCAACATACCCTTACATAGGCATAAACCCAATTATTCTAAGCAAATAAAATAGGTCCTTGAAATTAATTAAATAAGTTGAAAGCCTTCAAGTGTCCAAAGTCTATAAGTCATGTTGTTGCCCTTTTCCATAGCTTATGAAATGAATCAAAGCATAATCTTTATCGTTTAAGCCCTTGAACTTGTATTTGGCTCATCTGGAACTTGCAACATATCTTTAAGACTAGGCCCACCTTGGTTCCCATCAAGGATTGCCCTTAGAATACTAAAGGAGGCATAAATTCCACTAACCCTAGTAAGAAGCCAAATCAGAGACCACCTACTTGGGCCCGTGTTTACTCCATTACCCCTAGAGAAGTAGACAATCAAGCACCAGGATTAGAGGAGACTGAAGCCATTACTGGTATTTTCCCTACAGTACCCCTTTCTTTTTTTTCTAGAAGTTAGTCCTTTTGATTTAGCTACCAAGTATATGGTAGTTGATGATTACCCTTAAGGTAATATCACATTATATAGATATACGATGTGTGCCTTATTTGATTTTGGTGCAACGAGGTCCTTCGTGTTAGTGGTGTTTGCACAAACGTGTAACCTGTAGACATAATTACTACCTCAAACCATAGTAGTAAAAATTTATGATGGAAGTACAATCACGTGTGCTCGAGTCATTAGAGATTTTCCTTTAAGTCTAGAAGGAAGGATAATGCAAGCAGAACATATTATCTTCAGTCTATTGAGGTTTGATTTAATATTAGGAATGGACTGGTTATCCAAGCACTATGCCAAGATAGATTGCCGGAGGAAGGAAGGAGATTGTGTTTGACTTACCAAAAGTTGGTAGGATTCGTTATATGAGAGGAACTGTAAAGGCTATTCCTTCTTTAATCTTAGATTTGCAAGTCAGAAATTGCATCGCTAATGGTGTTGTAGCCTATTTAGCTTTGATAGTTGAAGACTCTAGTAAAGATAAGGAGATTCAGGGGATACTTGTAATTGAGGATTTTCTTGAGGTATTCACAAACGACTTACCAGGGTTGACCTCCAATAGGGAAATAGATTTCATTATATAATTGGAACCTGCCACAACCCCCATTCATAAAGCACCATACCGTATGGCCCCATTAGAATTAAAGGAGTTGGAGGTTCAAATGGAGAAACTTCTGGAGAAAGAATTTATTCGTCCTAGTTCTTCACCATGGGGTGCACCAATATTATTAGTAAAGAAGAAAGACAGGTCAATAAGGATGTGTATTGACTATAGGGAACTATCCTAGGTTAAGATTTAAGTTTGCACCAACTTGTTGCATGTGATTCATATACTCATAAATCAAAACATTATCACCACTAATAACTTGAAGATGATCATTAACCCAAGATAGTGCATGTCATACTTCATAATCATGGCATACGAAAACACTTGTGATACTAACACCAAGGCCAACTTTTGAGCATGCACCTTTGTGTTTTAACCTTCATACTCAACTCAACATGCTTTGCTTATGAATCCATTAACACACAAGGTTAAATTACTTACAAACTTGGAGGCTCTCTTTCTAGCAATCGGTTATGGCCTTCCTTTACTCTCCTTGAACTCTCTTTATAACTCTCACTCAATATTTCTTTATAACACCTTCTCTTCCTTGCTTCTACCACGGTGTTCTCGACTATGTTCTCATGAAGCTTCATCATAGGTTTCTTGTATGCAGCTAGGGAATCTTTGGGTCTATGATTTATGAACTTATGGGGTTGTGGGATGCAAGAAAATTTCATAAACAAGTTCCTATGGCTTGGTTGGATTATGATCAGATTCTCCCTAGTTTCTCCAAAATCGTGGTCTTCAGTTGCTAGTTGATATGAACCCACGGGAAAGGAATCCCTTGAACCCACAGTCAATTTGAAAAACTCCTCAAGAAAGCCAAAATCAAGTCAATGGATGGAGAACTTAGACCCGATGAGAACTCGTTTCAAGAACCTAGATTATATTAAAATCTAGACCCGTTGAAGAATACGTCTCAAGAACCCAGATTACAAAGGAGGAACGCCACAAAGGTTGTGATTTACCTTTGATAAGTTCAAAAGTTCAATTAAGAACAAGAGGAGTAAAACTCAACTCACAATGAATAAATTTATCAAATTTCATAAACTTCATAAACTGATTAGAATGAGGCTACATAAAGTATTTAAAGCAAAACCTAATGAAACCCTAGCCAAAATAAACCTCCATCTTCCAAAAGTGCCCCTGATTGAACAGTGCCGCGCTACAGTAACTCGGCTAACCCTAACCCTAGTTCACTAAAATAATAACTTTCCCAACATGCCCTTGCATAGGCCCCCTTAAGTGCTTCCCATAATAAACTCAATTATTCTAAACTAATAACATAAGTTCTTTAAATGAATTAAATAAGTTGAAACCCTTCAAGAGCTCAAAGCCTTTAAATCTTGTCGTTGCCCTCTTCCGTAGCTAATCAAATGAATTAAAATTGGATCTTCATCCTTCAAGCCCCATCTTGAATGTTGGGCTCTTGCTAAACATGTCCCAAGTGGATTGCATCAATCCTTGCATTGTCTCCTTGATCTTCTTGGCCCATCTGGAAGTTGCAAATGATCTTTAAGACTAGGCCTATCTTGGTTCCCATCAATAACTATAATTATAGTCTATATTAAACTATTAATATTAGTTAAATAGTTATAGACTTATATATTAGTATAGCTATATAATATATTAGACTATATAGTAGATTAATAGTATTAATATTAGTCTATTAGTATAGTTATATTATATATATTAGTATTAGTTATAGTGATTTAGTATAACTATATTAGTATACCTATAATTATAGTCTATATTAAACTGTTAGTATTAGACTATTAGTTAAATAGTTATAGACTTGTATATTAGTATAGCTATATAATATATTAGACTATATAATAGTATTAATATTAGCCCATTAGTATAGTTATATATTAGTATTAGTTATAAACTATATATTAGTATTAGTTATAAACTTTTAGTGATTTAGTGTAGCTATATTAGTATAAGTATAACTATAGTCTCTAATCTATATTAGACTATTAGTATTAGTTAAATAGTTATAGACTTATATATTATAATATTAATATTAGTATAGCTAAGTATAGTTATATATTAGTATTAGTTATAAACTTTTAGTGATTTAGTATAGCTATATTAGTATAAGTATAACTATAGTCTATAATCTATATTAGACTATTAGTATTAGTTAAATAGTTATAGACTTATATATTATAATATTAATATTAGTATAGCTAAATAATATATCACACTATATAATAGTATTAATATAAGACTATTGATATAGTTATAAGTTATATATTTAATATTAGTATTAGTTATAAACTTTTAGTATTAATTATAACTATAGTCTATAATCTATATTAGACTATTAGTATTAGTTAAATAGTTATAGACTTATATATTATAATATTAATATTAGTATAGCTAAATAATATATCAAACTATATAATAGTATTAATATAAGACTATTGGTATAGTTATAAGTTATATATTAGTATTAGTTATAAACTATATATTTAATATTAGTATTAGTTATAAACTTTTAGTAAAATATTTTAGTATTAATTATAAGTATAATTATAGTCTATAGTCTATATTAGACTATTAGTATTATTTATAAACTTATATATTAGTATTAACATTTAATGTAATAATTTATAAATTATAATATGAAATTATTTCATATGTGAAATTTTTATATGTAATATATATAATTATATATATTCATATATGAAATAATTTCATATATAAATTTATAATTTTATCTATTAATATATATATAATATTGTATAAAACTTAATAACTTATATATAAAAATATTTTTTTTTTGTATATTTTTTTATGAACCGGTCCGGTCCGGACCGGTTTTCCGATTTAAAATTACACCCCTAATGTACCCTGAAATTAAACACAAGAATCTGTTTAAGAGTATCCCAAAGTAAATAGAAACTCAATTCAAGAATAAACATTAACTCCTATAATTTATAATCATATTTTAGCATTTTAGTCCAATAATAGGGCATTGAGAGTGCACTTTTGTACACTCATCAAGTAGTTTGGCTTGTAAAAGTCTTCTCTGAGCTCTCTCTGTGGAGAAAGAACAGGTGAAGGAAAAAGTCTCGGCTTACTCTTCGAGTGAGGGAGGAAGACTCTGCTCTAACTGTATTCCAGTGAAGTTAGGGTAAGGAGGTAATGGAGGATCTGGAGAGAGGATGTGGTAAACTTAAGCTTACGGAAGAGGAAAATGAAGTGATTGAGGTGAGTGAAGATTTCATGATCAAGGGGACGGAGAAGGGTAATAATAGCTTGGTGGGGAAGTTGCTATCTGACCGAAAAGTGAACAAAGAGGTGATCAGATCTACTATGAAAAAAATCTGGAAACTGAATGGCTCCTTTGTGTTCTATAATATTGTGCCCAACATGTTTGTTATATCGTTTGAGAACCAGAAGGATAGAGAGAGAGTCCTGGAGGGGAAGCCGTGGCTGTTCGATAATCAACTGTTTGTTTTGAAGTTGTTTGATGGCTTAACCCCCCCGCAGAAAATGAACTTTGATTTCGAGGAATTCTGGGTACACCTAAACAATCTACCTTTAGCATGCATGTCAAGAGAAGTCGGAATGCAGATTGGAGCTACGGTTGGAAGTGTAAAAGGTGTGGATATAAGGGAGGATGGAATAGGATGGGGAAGCTTTCTAAGGGTTAAGATAGAAATAGACCTGAGAAAGAAAATTACAAGGGGTCGAATAGCTAATGTAATGGGCAACAAATTGTGGATTCCGTTGAGCTATGAGAAGCTCCCTAAAGTGTGCTTTAAATGCGGCAAGATCTTTCATGGGGGTGAGGGCTGTCTCGAGACGGAAGGTAATAATGATAAACTTCAATATGGGGTATGGCTTAGAGCTAGCTATTCGGGAAGGGGAAAATCTTCAGAGTCTTCGAGCAATAAGATCAGCGGGAATATGAGTGAGAGTGAGGGTGAGTTTAATCATACTATTGGGTCTTTGGGAGAAAAGGAATTGGGAGACGGGGGGAATGAGTCGCAGGCAGTGAAGGGAAAGGGTGCACATCAAGTGTTTGATAAAAACTCTGGGACAGGGGAGAGGACTGAAGGGGTAGGCAGAAGTGGGAAGACGGTGGAGGAGTGTGGGGTAGTGACTAGATTACAGCAACTAGAACATGATAAGGAGATGTCTGAAAACTTTGGGGGAGAGGAGAGAAGAAGGTGGAAAAGAAGGGCTAGAGGGGCAGTTACAAAGGATACACGAGGTTCTTGTTTGGGGGGAAAACGCAAGCTGAGAAGCGAGAAACCTGGAGACAACAGTAAGGGAGCATCAAAAAAAGGGAAAGCATGTATGGAGGAGGGAGTTTCAAAACATGATGTGATGTTGGTGGAGGCTGCTAGTCAGCTCCACCAACAACAATGAAAATACTTAGTTGGAACTGTCGGGGGCTTGGGAACCCCCGAACAGTTCAGAACCTTCTCCTACTGGTGAAGGATAAGACACCCAATATAGTCTTCTTGATGGAGACAAAACTAGTAGCTAGTAAGGTTGAGGGAGTTAAAAGGAGACTGGGATGGGAGGGATGTTTAGTTGTGGACTCGATGGGGAGAAAAGGGGGGCTGGCATTGCTGTGGTGCAAGGAAAAAGAGGTGGAAATTCTTAGCTATTCTCAACATCATATTAATGCAATGGTGAGGAGTGAAGAGAAGAAAATGTCGTGGCTGCTCTCAGGCTTCTATGGGCATCCAATGGTGAGCAAAAGAAAAAACACTTGGGATCTATTATCATTATTAAATTCTGATTGTGAAATACCTTGGTGTGTAATAGGAGATTTCAATGAGATTTTGTGTCAATCTGAAAAAATGGGGGGCAGACCCAGGGCAGAGACTCAGATGGCTGATTTTAGGAAAGCTTTGGATGATAATAGACTATTTGATTTAGGGTGGAAGGGAAACAAATACACGTGGAGCAACAAGCACATGGACAGCACTTTTACTAAGGAGAGACTCGATAGGGCTGTAGCTAATCAAAAATGGTCTGAACTTTTTTGTGATAGAGTGGTGGAGACTCTGAATGTAGTCCAATCAGATCATATGGCCTTAATGCTTGACTTGAGACAGCAATTCTTAGTGAATAGAAAGAGAAGAAGGGTGTTTAGATTTGAAGCAAAATGGATAAGGGATGAGGAGGGTGTTGGGGTGGTAGATAGGGCATGGAGGAGGGCTGATGCAGATCCAAACCCGATTAGGAATATCCAAAGAAAGCTGATTGGATGCAAAGGAGTTTTAATTAGGTGGGGTAATTCAAAAGATAAAGAGGTGGTAAATTTGTTGAAGCAAAAAACTGAATGGCTGAAAAGGAAACAAGAAAGTGAAGGGCCTCATAATGCTGAACTAATAAGAAAACTTCAAGAAGAGATGGGGGCTTTGCTGGGGCAGGAAGATCTCAAATGGCGGCAGAGAGCCAAGAAAGCATGGTATCAGCTGGGTGACAAAAACACAAAATATTTCCACTCTTGTGCTACTCAAAGAAGAAAAAAGAATCAGATAATGGAGGTTAAAAATGTTGCAGGGAGGATGGTGACAGATAAAGAAGGAATCGAAGAGGTTTTTTATGAATATTTCAAGTCCATATTCTGCACCACACAGCCATCTACAGAGGCAATTGAGGAATGTCTGAAGGAGATAGAACCAAGAGTGACTGAGGTGATGAATACAGAGCTACAGAAGGAGTTTACTAAGATTGAGGTCGAGGAAGCACTAAAACATATGGGATCTCTGAAATCCCCTGGTCCTGACGGATATGGTGCTTGCTTTTATCAAGCATATTGGAGCATAGTGGGAGAGGAGGTAAGTAGAGCAGTGCTGGATTTCCTTAATGGGGAGCAAGATTTGAATGAAGATGTGAATAACACTTTTTTAGCGTTGATCCCAAAAGTCAATAACCCATCTGCACCAAGTGATTATCGTCCTATAAGCCTTTGTAATGTGTTATACAAGCTTGCATCAAAGATTCTTGCAAATAGATTGAAGAAGATACTGCCTGCCATCATTTCCAGCAATCAAAGTGCTTTCATCCCGGGAAGACTAATAACGGATAATGTAATGATAGCATATGAGACCCTGCATACAATGAAAACTAGACAAAAAGGTAGAGTTGGCAGTATGGCTCTCAAATTAGACATCTCCAAAGCTTATGATAGGATAGAGTGGAGATATTTGGAGGGAATCATGAGAAAAATGGGATTTGGGGACAAATGGATATCTCTGATTATGAGATGCACTACTTCAGTGTCTTACTCAATCTTGATCAATGGGGAGCCTGGGAAGAAGCTAATGCCTACGAGGGGGATAAGACAAGGAGATCCCATTTCCCCTTATTTGTTTATCCTTTGTGCTGAAGGATTGAGTTCAATGATTAATGCAGCGGATGCTAGAGGAGAAATAAGAGGAGTGAATGTGTCAAGAGGGGGAACTAGAATCAGTCACCTACTGTTTGCTGACGACTGTGTAATCTTTGGAAGAGCAAAGGTAGAGGAATGGCTGAGAATAAAAAAATTATTGAAAAAGTATGAGCAAGCTTCGGGTCAGAGTCTTAACATGCAAAAAACTTCAATGTTCTTTAGCTCAAACACTGCTGGTATTTCTAAAGCAAATATTAAGAGGGTAGCTGGGGTGTCCATTTGTGGCAGTTATGAAAGATATCTTGGGCTACCAGCCATGGTGGGCAAATCAAGATATAATACCTTTAGGAGTGTGAAGGAAAGAGTGTGGACAAAATTGAGCAGCTGGAAGAACTCATTTCTTTCACAAGCTGGAAAAGAGGTTTTATTAAAAGCTGTAGTGCAAGCTATCCCGACATTTCCTATGAGTGTTTTCAGACTTCCACAAAAACTTTGCAAGGAGCTAGCTTCCCTCTTGTCAAGATTTTGGTGGGGCCATAAACAAAATGAAAAAAAGATTCAATGGAGGAGTTGGTCTAACATGGGAGCTTCTAAATGCAATGGAGGTCTGGGATTCCGAGAATTTGAGTGTTTTAATAAGGCAATGCTTGCAAAGCAATGCTGGAGATTGCTAAAACAACCGGAGTCTTTGGTGACAAAGGTCATGAAAGAGAAGTATTTCAAGAAGGTTAGTATGGTTGATGCAAAGCTTGGGCATGGAACATCCTTCATATGGAGAAGCTTGTGGTCTTCAATGGGACTACTGAAAAAGGGGCTCTTGTGGAGAGTGGGAAATGGCAGCAACATAAGAATTTGGGAGGATAAATGGCTACCAACTCAACCTTCCCACAGGGTTCAATCAATGATTAAAAATCTGCCTGCTGATGCTAAAGTGCAGCAGCTTATTGATGTTGAAGAAGGAGTGTGGAAAAAGGACCTCATATTCGACACTTTTAATAGGGAGGAAGCTGAAATCATTTGTGGCATCCCATTGAGTAAATGGGGTTCTATAGATAGAGTGGTGTGGGGGGGATCCAAAGATGGAAAGTTTTCTGTCAAGAGTGCCTATCACATTGAACATGAAGATATGAGAAAGAGAAAAGGGGAAACATCAAAGGGAAGCTGGGCCGGGAATGTATGGAAAATGATGTGGGGTTTGAATATCCCAAATGTGGTGAAGCACTTCTTATGGAGGGCAGCTCATAACTTGTTACCTACAAAACAAAATCTATACAAGAAACAAATCACAAGATCTGATATATGCCCAATCTGTGAGAGGGAAACTGAGACAATATTGCATGCGGTGTGGAGCTGCCCAGCTGCATCAGATGTGTGGTCTGAAGGTAATAGCCCAGTGCATAAATGGGGCGTTTCAGAGCCTGAATTTGTAGATCTGTGGGGAAAGATTAATGCAAAATTGAAGATAGAGGAAGTGGAATTGGTAGCATGTATCATGAGGAAGTTGTGGATGAGAAGAAACACTCTAATATTTGAGAAAAAATTTGATCACCCGAAAGATATCATTTGTGCTGCTATGCAGGGACTAGAGGAATATAAGATGGCCCAGGACCAGCTACAGAAAACTCAAATGAGAAGTAATACAGACAGGAGGATGACTAAATGGGAAAAGCCAGAAGGATCAATGATAAAAGCTAACTGGGATGCTGCTGTGGATGCAAAGAACAATAGTGTTGGAATAGGCGTGGTGGTTAGGGACTCAAACGAGGATGTTCTGGCCTGCCTCTGCACCAGATTTTCTCATAACAGCAATCCAAATGTAGCTGAAGCTCTCGGACTAAGGAGGGCAGCAATCTTTTGTAGTGAAATGGGTTTCTCTGATGTTATGTTAGAAGGAGACTCACAATTAATAGTGAATGCAACAAGAAATGGGGATGAAATAGGAGCTGTCTATGGTTGTATAATTGATGATGTGAGGAGAGTAATGGTTGGGAGAATGAATTGGGATATACGGTTTGTGTATAGAGAGGCAAACAACATTGCTCACAAACTTGCTAGATTAGCCTTTAATGTTGGAGAGGAGATGGTTTGGATGGAGGACTGTCCTATGATTATAGCTAGCGACATTATGTTGGAAAAATTATGTAATGATTAACTCTTGTTGTTAATGAAAGTAGTATTATGTTAAAAAAAAAAAAAAAGTAGTTTGGCTTGTAATCTAAATTTTTCTCTGTATTGACCAGTACAACTGTAACTTCAATTTCATGAATGAAATTATGTCTATTTCCTATCAAAAAAAATTGTAATAAGTATAATTTAAGTTTTTGAAGAATTTTCCTTAAAAGATCTTAATGGTCGATTGCCTCCTATTGTAGTTGATCTTTGATTATCTTACAAATTTTCAGATTTTTGTCTGTTAGAATCTTGGAAGAGTAATACTTGGCCACCAAGTATTCTCTTAGGTGCCCCTTAGTAGATTTCCTAAAGTGAGAGGTATGGAGCAAGTTTCCTAAACTTGGCCTCCAAGTTGGGCAACTTTGGCCCTAAGTTTAGTGTATTGGGCTAGGTTTGGGTTTGGGTTTGGGCTTCAACCCACTTGGCTGGGCCTAGCATTGGGCCTCAATTGGGCCTTGGTCCATTTGATTTGGTCCTAGCTTATGGTCTTCTAAATGGGCTTTTGGCGGATTAGGGTCTATAGGCTTCTCATTTGGGTTGGCCCATTCGGTTTTTGCCTTCTAGTTTGAGCCTTGGGCCCATTTGGGTTGGGCCTTCTAATTTGGTCGTCGACCCAATAGGTTTTGGGCCTCCTAAGTTCATCTTAGGTTTTAGGCTTCTTCTTTGGTCTTTGGGCCTACCCTTTGGCCTTATCTCATGGGCTTTACCTTGGGCCTATCCTATGTTTTATCCTCAGTAGACTGGATTTATCTCTCTATATTTTTAGCCCATTCTTTTCCTAAGGAAAAAAGTTCTTAAAGTGTATTGGGATTTATCCTTCCTTAAGGATAGTAATTCCTACAACAAGGTTCATTATCCATAGGGCCTCTTGGTAGACTTTGGTGGGGTGTTACAACAGATAAGCATGTACTTGAAATAATTAACATGGCATGGCATAATAGAACATTTACAATAATCATAAGTGACAAGAATATTACATTTATGGCCTACACCATACATACAAAAATACACAATTGTAGCATGAACTAAAATAAGATATTTCTAAAGGTTAGAAACTCTCACTAAATACTTAGAAATATGAAAATTTATTGACTTATGGCTAAATTACAAATTTACCCCTCTATTTGTGGGAAATTATAATTTTGCCCCTAAAATATGGATTTTGCATCCTAACTCCAAATCTTACTAAAATTTACTTTCCTTGGTTATTTTTTGTCATAAATCCAAATATCTCATCATAAAAGTTTTAACTAAGCACAACTATGCAAACCATGCCTTGGCCAAATCAGATTAAAGCTAAAATTTTGATTTTTGTTGCAATTCATCAAAACTTCAATGTTCCTGCTTAAACCGGTTTATGCAACACTTAAAATCATATGCTATTTTCTAAAATCATGCTAAGACATACATTCCATAAAAATCATTAACTCCTCATGCAAACAAAAAGCCAAGACAAGTTTTGTTCAAATAGAACAAATCCTTGATGTTCTTAGCCTAACACATTCTAAATCAATTCCAAGAACTCTAAAATTCCATAAACACACTTTTAACATGATTATGAATCTAAGTGATAATCATTCCATAAACAGCAACCAAAATCACAAAACTTATCACCAAACTAATCAGTTTGCACACTAAGTTCAAACTGAGTACTGCATGTTTTGACTTTAGATCAAAATCACTAAATCCAAAAATTTCATGAAATAAACCTTCAAGAGAAAAATCATATACCTCATATTCAAGTTCTAACTTGATATAAGCGTTAAATCTAAAAGCACATGGCTAAACTTCAAAAAAACACAACCATTAACCCGAAAGCTTCAAGTTTGGGTTCTAATGAAAACCTTTACAAGAAAAACACGCTTCCAACAAAGATTTAAACCAACTCTCTTAAAAAATAACACATAAAGAAAGATCTTAAGAAAAACACATATGAATTTCATAGACATTGGACTAGGTTTCCAGAACCAATAAACATCACAACCCCCAAACAAAAAATGTTTGTGTGTTCCAGTTTCAACCTCAAAGAAAATGTGTATATCTCTTTAATATAAATGCTAACATGCTTTGTATCAACTCATAACATGTATAAAAATAAGTTAGAATGTCATAATATCAATATCTACAACGAAACTTATCAAAAAATTAATCAAAACATCACGATTTCACACCATCATCCAAATTGTCACCCAATTTTAACCAATCAAAACTCTAGGAAAATTTACACAAAATATATCAATGCAAACAACCCTCAAAGATGAACAAATCATATGAAGGAGGTTTTATCAGAATCCATTTATAAAGGGTTGGGAAATGCAAAGCAAGAATTGCAAAAAAAAAAAAAAAAAAGCCATATGAAACTCTCACCGGAGTTCTCTCCAAATAAGTGAATGAAAACAAACCAAAAAGTGAGGGAAATGCATCCTTTATAGGAAGAAAGGGCTGATGGGGGGGATGGCTGAGTGACCTCATGATGTGGGTTTTGCAACCAAAACAATGGACAAAACCATGGGCTACTCAGCCCATGGTTTCGAGTGTTGCAGCCGAGTGGGGAGGGTTGATTGTGGGTGGCTTTTTGGCCTCCCATAGATGCACTATTTGGGTTGACATGTCAGGCATAGGATTGCCTTGGGTGGTGGGGGAAACATCATCAAGAAGTTTTGCATTGGTGGTGGTTTTTGTTGGGCCAAACCGAATGGGCCTCACTTTAGGGTATATATGGCGTTTGGTTTAGGGCTTCAGTTTTGATCAAACCCAATTTCAATTTTTCTTTGCCCAATAAAATTACCAAGGGATAAAAGGCTAAATGAGAGTGTAATAGAAAGGATTTGAATAGTTAATAGCATGTGAAAGTTATTTAATTAAGTGATTAAACACTTAAGCAAAAATCAAGTGGTTTAGGATTTGAGAAACCATTTAGGGTTTCGGTTTCTTCCACGGATTTGGGCTTTCAATCGGTTCTTAATGGTTTGGAGCTTCACTAGGGTTCAAACCCTCTTTTGGTTGGCTACAAAGTATTTGGTTGGATGAAATAATGATAGGAACCAAGGTGGGCCTACTCTTAAAGATCCTTTGCAAGTTCCAGATGGGCCAATTACAAGATCAAGGGCCAAGAAGATCAAGGAAGCAATGCAAGGATTGGTGCAATCCACTTGAGATGAAGCCAACAAGAGCCCAACACTGAAGATGGGTCTGAAAGAAAAAGAACCAGCTTTAATCCACTTTATTCAAGATGTGGAAGACATGACTTAGAGATACGGCCTATTGTTATTGGAGGCTTCCAATTTGGTTAAATGATTTATTTTATTAGTTTAGAATAAGTGGGCTTGAAGATGCTTGGCTCACATGTCTTATTTCTTTTGAACTATATTTTTGGGAAGGCCTTGTATTTTGGCCAAGGGATTATTTGGAAAGTTACATTTTAGGAACTAGGGTTTCATCAATTTATTGTAGGGGTTACTGTAGCCGCGCGTACTGTAGCCGGTACTGTTCATCAAGGGTAATTTTGGGTAAAAGGGGCATTATTTTGGCTAGGGTTTTGATTAGGTTTGGCTTTAAAAACTCTTTGTAGCCTCATTTGAGAGTTAGACAATATTGAATTTTATTTGTGAGTTGAGTTTTCTCCTCTTGTTCTTGATTGAACTCTTGAACTTATCAAAGGTAAATCACAACCTTTGTGGCGTTCCTCCCTTGTAATCTGGGTTCTTGAGACGGGTTCTTCAACGGGTCTAGATTTTGATATAATCTAGGTTCTTGAAACGGGTTCTCATCGGGTCTAGATTCTCCATCCGTGACTTGATTTTTGGCTTTCTTGGGGAGTTTTCAAATTGATTGTGGGTTCAAGGGAATTCATTCCCACGGGTTCATATCATTTGGTATTCAGAGCAAGGTTTCCAATCAGGTCTTATTCTATCTTTTATTTCTTGCATATTTAATTCTAGGGCATCATTGTTCTAGGATTGATTACAAAAAAAAGAAAATAGTGGTGGTTAGCAGATTTCTTCACTATTGTTAGGGTTGCTGAAATTCATTGTTCTAGGGTTTGTGTTGGCTGAAATCTCTTATTCTAGGGGCTGCCGTATATCACTTGCCCAAGGGTTTTTGAGTTATTGTTAAGGTTTTTCTCAACTGCTTATTCTTGATTGTGATCAAATCAGTTGGTGAAAAGAAAAGAAAAGAAAAGAAAAGAAAGGAAGAGGAAAAAAAAAATCGTGAAAAGAAAAAGAAAAAAAATTCGAGATTTTTTTTCTTGAGCCTTATCATCAAAGGGGGTGATTCTAGTTGGTATATTGTCTTATTGTTACTGTTTCATTCGTATAATTTCCTTGATTCACATGCCATTTTTTTTTTCACTCCTTCCGTGTTTCTCTTGTTCTTGTTTCTTGGACCTAATTACTAGTTGGGATAAGACAAGGTTGCTTTGTCTTGATTGAGTTAATTAGTTCTTAAAGAACTTGAGTGCGAAAACTCTTGTGGTAAAAGGCAAAGAGAGTGTGAGACTATTATCGAAAAAAGCCAATTAAGAGTGAAACACGAGTGGAGTGTCATTATTCGAGTATAAACACGTGAGGGAGTGTGTGAGGTTTACTTTTTTTTTGTCACTAACATTCTTTTGTGTAGCACCTGATAATGTTTCATCGGAGTAGCGCATCACCAAGAGGGAGAGCAGATAACTCATCATTTGTGTTGCAAGCCATGCAACAACAGTTTGAGCGGTTGAACTTGGTGTTGGGTGAAATGAGGGATAAGATGGATCATCAAGAAGCAGCGATTAGAAATTTACAAGGTAGGAGGGATAGGAGGCGACGTGAGTATAGAGTTGAAAATCAGTATGAGAATGAATGAGATGGTGAGGAAGAGGAAGATTTAGCATCTGACGTTGGGTCAGGTAGAAATAGAGGAGTTAGGCATGAAAGAGCACTTGAGGGGAATCTAAGGGGTCGGGATGGTGTAGATAGAGACCTTGGTAGCATCAAAATGAAAATACCATCTTTCCAAGGTAGAACTGACCCTGAGGTTTATCTAGAGTGGGAGAAAAAAATAGAGTTGGAGTTTGATTGCCATAATTACTCTGAGGAGAAGAAAGTGAAGTTGGCGGTAATTGAGTTCACTGATTATGCTATTATTTGGTGGGATCAATTAGTGACCAATAGGAGAAGGAATTATGAGAGGCCTATAGAGACATGGGGAGAGTTGAAAGCTCTCATGAGGCGGAGATTTGTTCCTAGCCATTACTATAGAGACCTTTTCCAGAAATTACAAAATCTTACATAGGGGTCTAGGAGTGTGGAGGATTACCATAAGAAGATGGAGGTGGCGATAATTCGGGCTAATGTAGAGGAGGACCGAGAGGACACCATGGCTAGATTTTTGAGTGGGTTGAATAGGGACATAGCCAATGTAATTGAATTACAGCATTATGTGGAGATAGAGGACATGGTGCACATGGCTATGAAGGTGGAGAGGCAATTAAAGAGAAAAGGGACAGCAAGGTACACTTCGGTTTCTAGCACTACTTGGAAATCAAAATGGGATAGGAATGATCCAGCTGAAGCAAAGAGAAAGACCGAACCACCTAAGGGAAAAGATGAGGGAACTAGCAACAAACCCAAGGTAGAATCCCAACCTTCACGGAATAGAGATATCAAATGTTTTAAGTGTTTGGGTTCAGGGCACATTGCTTCTCAATGTCCAAATAGGAGGGTGATGATTATGCGTGACAATGGGGAGGTGATGACTGAGAGTGAGGATGATAGTGATGAGGTGCCCGAGTTGGATGATGCTAGTGATGATGATGGAGTGGTATACCCTGTGACAGGTGAGTCTCTTGTTGCCAGGCGTGCTCTTAATGCACACATTAAGGTGGATGATGCAGAGCAACAGAGAGAGAACATTTCCCATACTAGATGCCATGTCAACAATAAGGTATGTAGTATGATCATTGATGGAGGGAGTTGTACTAATGTGGCTAGCACTACTTTGGTTGAGAAATTGAATTTACCAACCTTAAAACACTCTAGACCATACAAATTGCAGTGGTTGAATGATTGTGGAGAGGTTAGGGTGGATAAACAAGTGTTAGTTACTTTTTCTATTGGGAAGTATCAAGATGAGGTGCTTTGTGATGTTGTGCCTATGCATGCGGGCCATATTTTGTTGGGGAGGCCGTGGCAGTATGATAGGAGAGTGACACATGATGGGTTCAAGAACATGTACAGCTTTGAAAAGGAGGGCAAAACAATTAAACTTGCTCCTTTAACTCCAAGCCAGGTCTATGAGGACCAACTGAAATTGAAAAGTGAGGTTGCTCAAAAAAGAAAGAGTGAAAATGAGAGTGATTAGAAGAGAAAGAGTGAAAATGAGAGTAATCAAAAAAGGAAGAGTGAAAAAGAGATTGAGCAAAAAAGAAAGAGTGAGAGTGAATATGAGCATAAAAGAAAGAGTGAAAAAGAAAGTAGAGAGGTGGCTGAGAGTAAAGAAAAAAGAGTGGAGCCACGAGAGAAAAAAGAAAGAGAGTCTTCTGAGAGAAAAGGAAAGGCAAAAGTGAGTTTCTATGCAAGAGAGAGTGAGGTTAAGAGGGCTTTCTTCGCAGATCGCCCTATGATTTTTCTTGTCTATAAAGAGTCTTATCTTACTCTTGATGAAACTAATCAGTCTCTTCCTAGTTTGGCTGTTTCCTTGTTGCAGGAGTTTGAGGATGTATTCCCGGAAGAGATGCCAAATGAGTTGCCACCCATTAGAGGCATTGAGCACCAGATTGATTTTGTGCCCGGGGCTGCTATTCCAAACCGACCAGCCTATAGGAGTAATCCAGAGGAGACAAAGGAGCTTCAGAGGCAAGTTGAGGATTTGATGAGCAAGGGGTACGTGAGGGAGAGCATGAGCCCTTGTGCAGTACCAGTGCTACTAGTGCCAAAGAAGGACGGGACTTGGAGGATGTGCATTGATTGCATGGCGGTCAACAATATCACGGTAAAGTATCGCCATCCCATTCCTAGATTGGATGATATGCTTGATGAATTGCATGGCTCATGTATTTTCAGTAAAATTGATCTTAAAATTGGGTACCATCAAATTAAAATGAAAGAGGGTGATGAATGGAAAACTGCTTTTAAGACTAAGTATGGGCTTTATGAATGGTTGGTTATGCCATTTGGACTTACAAATGCGCCCAGTACTTTCATGAGATTAATGAACCATGTCCTGCGTGCATTCATAGGCAAGTTTGTGGTTGTGTACTTTGATGATATCTTAGTGTACAGCAAGAACTTAAATGAACATATTGAGCATTTGAGATATGTGTTGATGTGTTGAGATGTGAAAAGTTGTATGCTAATTTCAAGAAATGTGCCTTTTGCATGGAAAAAGTTGTTTTTCTTAGTTACGTTGTTAGTACAAAGGGTATTGAGGTGGATGAAGAGAAAGTCAAGGCCATCAAGGAGTGGCCAACGCCAAAAAGCATCACTGAGATAAGAGAAGCTTTCAGCTAGCTTTTATCGGCGTTTTGTTAAAGACTTCAGCACCATTGCTGCACCACTCACTGAGGTAATTAAAAAGAATGTTGGGTTTCATTGGGGGGTTAATCAAGAGAATGCTTTTGCCACTATTAAAGAAAGGTTGTGCTCTGCACCTATGTTAGCATTACCTGATTTTAACAAAGCTTTTGAGATTGAATGTGATGCCTCAAGAATAGGGATTGGAGCCGTTTTGATGCAGGATAGGCGGCCCATAGCCTTCTTCAGTGAAAAGTTAAGTGGGGCATCCCTGAAGTGCCCTACTTATAACAAAGAGCTTTATGCTCTTGTTCGTGCATTAGAGACTTGGCAACACTACCTATGGCCAAGGGAATTTGTGATCCATACCGATCATGAATCATTGAAGCATCTCAAGGGTCAAGGTAAGTTGAATAAAAGGCATGCTAGATGGATGGAATACATTGAGACCTTTCCCTATGTCATCCGTTACAAGCAAGGTAGGGAGAACATTGTTGCTGATGCTCTATCCCGGAGGTATGTACTTCTTACTTCTATAAGTGCCAAAATGCTTGGGTTTGAATACGTGAAAGACATGTATGCCGATGATGCTGATTTTTCAAATGTGTATGTGGCATGTGATAAGGCGGCATTTGGTAAGTTTTACAAGCATGATGGTTATTTGTTTAAAGAAAGCAAACTTTGTTTGCCAAATTGTTCTATGCGTGAGTTATTGGTGCGTGAGGCACATGGTGGGGGATTAATGGGACACTTTGGTGTCAAGAAAACTTTAGACATTTTGCACGAACATTTCTTTTGGCCTAAGATGAAGAGAGATGTTAACCGTATTTGTGGAAGGTGCATTACATGTAGAAAGGCCAAATCTAAGGTTTTGCCACATGGGTTGTATACACCCTTACCCGTTCCTAGTGAGCCATGGGTAGACATATCTATGGACTTTGTTTTGGGGCTGCCTAGGACCAAAAGGGGTAGAGATTCTATTTTTGTTGTTGTGGATAGATTCAGTAAGATGGCACATTTCATTCCATGCCATAAAACAGATGATGCAACAAACATAGCTGACTTGTTTTTCCGGGAGATAGTGCGACTCCATGGTGTACCTAGGAGTATTGTTTCTGATAGGGATGTTAAATTCCTTAGCTACTTTTGGAAGGTGTTGTGGGGGAAATTGGGTACTAAGCTCTTATTTTCCACTACTTGTCATCCACAGACTGATGGTCAGACTGAAATAATTAATAGGACTTTAACTCAGCTGTTACGCACTGTTGTTCATAAGAATTTAAAAACTTGGGAGGATTGTTTGCCATTTATAGAGTTTGCATATAATAGGACGATGCATACTACTACTTCATACTCTCATTTTGAAATTGTTTATAGATTTAATCCACTTACTCCTTTGAATTTGATGCCTTTACCTGTTGATGACATGAGTAGTTTGGATGGACAAAAGAAGGCGGAGTTGGTGAAGTCACTTCATGAGAGGGTACGGCTTCAAATTGCCCAAAAGAATGAAAGGGTTGCTTCCCAAGCCAATAAAGGACGAAGGTGTGTCATCTTTGAACCAGGAGATTGGGTTTGGGTTCACATGCGCAAAGAAAGATTCCCTGCCCATAGAAGGACTAAGTTGCATCCTCGAGGAGATGGACCTTTCCAAATTCTTGAGAAAATTAATAACAATGCATATAAAGTGGATCTTCCAGGTGAGTATAAAGTTTCTGCAACTTTCAATGTTTCTAATCTTTCTCCTTTTGATGTAGGTGAAGATTCGAGGCCGAATCCTTTTGAGGAGAGGGGGAATGATAGGAACCAAGGTGGGCCTACTCTTAAAGATCCTTTGCAAGTTCCAGATGGGCCAATTACAAGATCAAGGGCCAAGAAGATCAAGGAAGCAATGCAAGGATTGGTGCAATCCACTTGGGATGAAGCCAGCAAGAGCCCAACACTGAAGATGGGTCTGAAAGAAGAAGCACCAGCTTTGATCCACTTTATTCAAGCTGTGGAAAACATGACTTAGAGATACGGCCTATTGTTATTGGAGGCTTCCAATTTGGTTAAATGATTTATTTTATTAGTTTAGAATAAGTGGGCTTGAAGATGCTTGGCTCACATGTCTTATTTCTTTTGAACTATGTTTTTGGGAAGGCCTTGTATTTTGGCCAATGACTTATTTGGAAAGTTACATTTTAGGAACTAGGGTTTCATCAATTTATTGTAGGGGTTATTGTAGCCGCACGTACTGTAACCGGTACTGTTCATCAAGGGTAATTTTGGGTAAAAGGGACATTATTTTGGCTAGGGTTTTGATTAGATTTGGCTTTAAAAACTCTTTGTAGTCTCATTTGAGAGTTAGACAATATTGAATTTTATTTGTGAGTTGAGTTTTCTCCTCTTGTTCTTGATTGAACTCTTGAACTTATCAAAGGTAAATCACAACCTTTGTGGCGTTCCTCCCTTGTAATTTGAGTTCTTGAGACGGGTTCTTCAACGGGTCTAGATTTTGATATAATCTAGATTCTTGAAACGGGTTCTCATCGGGTCTAGATTCTCCATCCGTGACTTGATTTTTGACTTTCTTGGGGAGTTTTCAAATTGATTGTGGCTTCAAGGGAATTCATTCCCACGGGTTCATATCAAATAATGTTTGACTCAAGTGGCATGATCAATTGGCTTGATTTGCCTTCCATTCCTTCACATGATTCCCAACTCATAATTCCTCATTGTGCAAAGTGTCCACCAAATACTCCCCAAGGCTGTTTTGGACAATCCATATAACGATTTTAAAATCATCTGAACCGGGTGCCACATGGCGCTATCCCGGGTGTTACTATTCACCTAAAAAATTACGAAAATTTACATTGTACCATAAACTAAATACTCATACAAGTCTAGTGGTACAATTCCTTCCAAAAAATTTGACTCCTAAATGCCTAAATAAATGAAAAGTTATTCCCGAGCACTTTTCATTCAGAAAGCGGAAAACATATTATTGCACCGTAAAATCGTAAATAATTATCTGAGACTAATGGTGCAATTCATTTCTCATACTCCGAAGTGTCTCAAATAATTAAAAAGGCACTTTTGTCGCCATAGTGGATAGGTTGACTATACTAACAAACTAAAACCTAATTGGTCTCTTGACTCATAAAATCTTTTCGGGAAGCCCAAATCCATTAACTAAATTTCTGGCAGGCTGTTACAATGTGTATAGTTATTTAAGGAACGAACTGACCTGTGGATATTGTGAGAATGTATTTATGGTTTATAGACTTATGGTACTTAACGTTTAGACTTATTGTGCATTTCCCAATGAATATTGCATGCCTAATCCGATTCGAACCTTGGGTGTTGCCGATTGGCACCATAGATTCTCGCTAGGTCTTTTACCATAGAATGGGGCGCCATAGTGAGTCTCCTTGGAGTCACATGCTTGAGACTCCTATATATGGACGTCCAAATCTCGGTGCCCACACCCTCAACTCAAAACAGTTGTCACTAGGGTTTCCACAATCCCAATTTGATAGACTAGACAACCTCAATAAAGAACATCCGCCAGCTAATAAGGTAAGATAGATATTGGACACTAATAATATATAAAATGAAGCCATGAGTATTCGTAATAGAACTATAAGTAGCCAGAAAGATGTATAACATTGAAAGGCGAAGACCACAATTATGAGCAACTCTTCGTATTCTCAATGGCATCTTAGCGAGACACTTCAACATCTATAAGAACTGGGAAATAAAATGTGGGGAACATAACTTGAATGTGGGAACACTTTAGCGACTCCCTTTAAAATGGCTAAGGGCTGGCTTTTTCCTAACATATATACGTCCCTGGTCTCCCCCATTTTACCTTATAACAGACAAAGAGCTTAACATGTACACATCTTCATAGTGGAATACTTCCATGTCCCTGTAATTATAATCGAATCTCGTAAGATCGTGTCTTATTTATTTTCTCATATGTATGGAAACACATCTCTATTATCATCACATTATAATTATCTGACCAATTAATGACTATCTGATCTAAAAAATGACATCAATCGATAATCAAGATTTTAACTTACATGATATCGAGACTAGAATTTCTCCCACTATCGATTTTGCTTTTCATATAAAAATTTATTTTGCAAACTTGACTATTAACACATTGTTGACGTCGAAAATGCAAAAAGTTTCTACATAATAAAATACTAACATTTAATTTTTTATAACTATAATAAATTTTAACATATATATTTATATACTCATTTACACAACTACTAATTGATTATTAACAGAACTTTTAAAAAAAAAGATGGCATTTGTACATCATGAACCATAAATTTCAAATAAATCGTGTGCCTCCTTTTCTGAAAGTTGGAAAAGGCCGATGTGCATGGTGTCTAATTCTGCGAGCCAGTACTCAGCAGTGGGGTAGGGTTATCAATTCAACATTAGACATTTTAGATATATTCTTACACGCATGGGGTGGGGAATCATGCGAAAGTATTTCAAGCCAGCGTGCGTTGATGTTAGGCTGCAACAAGGAAAAGAAAAAGGTTAAATCACCGGGCTGACCTTCTCTGTCGTTCTCTGCTCGCTGTGTCTGGTTCTAATGCCAGCGCCTCTGCCTTCTTCCATATAGAAATATGAAAAAAATATTGTGACATGACAGTCCACATTTATTGTTTTTATAAAAAAGCTAAGAAAGTTAAATGATCCATCTATCTTTCAGACAAGACCCACTCGCGAAGCGCAACGCATACATCCAAACCTATATGATTTGACGTTTCAGATTCTGTACTGTTAACCCTTTTCCAGCAAACAAACCGATGCAACCCTACTAACTTTTTATCGCTGGACATCATTTCCATGCCATTTTACTATGCTAGTGGAATCGACCTAGCGATGTAACTGGTTTGTAATATTTCGATATAAATTGCAGACATCAGAGTCCACTTTACATCTGGGATCTCTAAAGAAACGACTGGACATGACAGGAGTTATATGCAGCGTGTGAGCAGTGATTAATTCCACCGTGGAAGATGGTCACTTAACCGGCCTCCACAGTATGTAAGCAGGTTTCAACGCGTCAGCATGACAGGAGCTATATGCAGTGGTTTAAGGGTTTTGACTTCGGTAAACTAAAATGTAAAAAACAATCCGGTTGAAGCGAATTTGACAGAACCCACAGATCTAAAGTTTGAGGGATGGAATGATTTTGTGCGGTGCTCTCAACCCCAAGTATGATTTGGAGGGAGTCACGACATTGAGGAACAGTCTGAACTGCTAATAGTACCAGAAATACAAATTACAAACTCCAACAAAATAATCTATAAATTAATACAGTCATTAAACTAGATAAGTAAATGCTAAAACGAGCTACATAAAGAAAAAGTCCTCAAATCTTCACTCCTCAAGTGGGGCAGGTCCTCCAAGCTCATGATCGTCCTCTATATTAAAGTTTACAATTCCACAGAGCAGAACCATATGTGAGAACACCACAATGAGATTTTGCAATCTCCGTAAATAAAACCGATAGAATGACACCCAAAAATAAAAACATGAAAAAATTGGACATATCACAGCATTTGGAAAAACAAGAGATTTATAATAATTGCACAAAGCCAATATTCTTTTCAACAATTTAAAGAAAATGCTATGCATGCCATAAATACACATTTCCATCTATTTCGTCATTGTATGCACCATGGTCTTCCCTAGTGACCATCCGCATATCCTGACTCCCTTCGTCATACAATGAGTAACAACTATGTATGTGACTTCGTAACTAGCGATGCCCAACTTTGCACCCGGCTCATATGTGACCAGGCATTCTCTAGCCTCTGCCAGTAGAGAGGCCACGGAGTCGGCACAAGAGCGTTGCCATATCGTTCGAGTCCGTTGTCGCCCGACGACAACCCAGGGAACGTCACTCAGTTTTACACACTCCCAAGTAATCAAAAGAGCTCTACCGAAATAATGTCTCATCTCGACATGAGGTCGTGATATGCACACACCCACAAAATATGCTAACAGAGCACAATTAATAATTTAATCAGAGCATAGACATGAAAATATCAAAGGAGCTATATGAGCAATTTTTTAGATTTAAGTTGTGATATGTTATTAGAATGAAAAACTATGATGATCATCTGAATATGGTGGCTAGCTAGTACGCCACATAAGGTGAAAAAACGACAAACTAAAAATTGTTCTTTTTTGGAAAAACATTTAATCCCTTAGATAGTGAGAACAATGCTTGACTAGGGTTGAACTTCAGTACCGGCATGTTGATGATATCAAATTCAAAGTTTAATTCATGGAAATTCCAATTGGAACTTGAACTAGTAGTTTTGCAGAAATGATAGACGCGGGTTGTTAATTTTGTTCATTAGGTATTTGGTTTGGTACATTTGGGATATAAAGCAGAGATATAAGCCATGTATTCTTGAGGATAGTGAAGGGTAAGCCAATCTTGTAATTACACCAATTGGGTTTGTGGAGCCTGGTTTGTTAGTGTGTCGGCCCGATTTAATGACCCAGCCCAATAAGAATGTGTTATGGTTTTTTGACAAATTTTTAATTAGGCTTGGACACTGTTTCGACTTGGGAAGCGCTCGACATTCACTCAAGTGAAATTCAGAAAGAGAGTTTTTCGACGCTCACTCGAGCAAATATTGGATAGAGAGTTCACTCAAGTCTCGTTCGACACTCTACTTAAGCAAATAATGTAGAAAAGTGAAATTAGGGTTTCCACTGTATATGTGACACTATAAATATGTTTATTATGAGTAGTGTGGTAGACAAAACAGTGTGAATAGTGTTTATTTCACCCCCAAAGAGTATTTTGTGATTCTTCAGTATAATAAAATCATTTGTAGCTCTACAGACATAGCTAAATTGCCAAACCACGTTAATTTTGTATTGTGTGATTGATTTGCTTGTGTTTACTTCGCTTTGATTGTCATCGTTTTCACAACAAGGTGGTCCTTGGGTATCCTAGGTTGCATGTAAAAAGTTTTGCAGTAAATCATTAATTCCTACATCGAGTTCGGTAGAGATTTAAAACATTATTGCATGGGTACAAAATCCTACATCAAACAAGTATTTATTAGGTGATCAAAGTAGACTTAAATATCTCCAAAAAAAAAAAACTCGAACCACAACTTAGACAGTCTTTTTAGGGTATAACGTCCCTTAGGTTATCGAGAAAATTAGTTTTACACGTGTGACGGATTAAACTTGAAACAAAGTACACATATTTTCATGAAAGGATCCTGTTTCCAAAGTGGATCGAAGAGGCAATATGTGAAGTAATAGGTACATGACTTGCTTGAGAGACCAACATCTTAGCGAGTTAGTGACGAATTGTTCATAAGAGCTTAAGCAATAGGATTAATTTCTCTTAAAAAAACTGCTTAAGCAAATGTTTTCCTCTACTAATTAAGTGCGACGTACGTAACAATTTACTGACTATATATATATATATGTGGATACTTTTTATGATTAACGACGCATGTAACTTTATAGCTATTGTTGTTTCTTTACACTAGAACCACCTAGGTTTTGATCCTTCCAAAAAGCAGTGACTAATAAGGTATCGGTAGTCAACAAAAGCTGTGATGTTTTTTGAAGGATTAATATTATAATATATTTTTATGATTTCGCTGGCTATAATTTATTTCAGAATAATATTATATGTGTAAAGTGTATAAATATCCTGCAGTCATTTTAAAAAAGAGTAAAATATATTATTAAAAAATTATTATTTTTTTATATAGATCTTATATTCATTATTTTTTTTTAAATAATTACACGAGAATTACACATCCACACAACTATTAATTCTCTTTATCCCAAGTCCTTGTCGTCTATTGTTCAGCATGCCTTCGGTGCCATGAAATTCGGTGTACGCGTGGAACTTCATTCACGTGTGGTTATGTCCCAAGAGAATATATAGTAATAATAATAATATGATGATATTATCTGAATTACCAGCGAGGAACGTGACAGGTGAACCAAAGAACTAGTATCCATTATCCGTTATATATAAACTTCTATTTATACGTTACATGACCTCTCTCTCTCTCTCTGAGGACCGCGTAACTAGCTAGGATATGGTGATATCAAGAGGACCATGACTGTAACCAGCAAATTACAAGATATAGAACAACAGACCAGAGAGATCGAGATAACTATGTCGGTTACCAAACAATCGCTCATTATTCAATAATACTATATATACGATGTTTAATTCAAGATAACAAATGCACTATAACAAGAATATATAGCAGCGCCCATGGAGACTACTTAATTAACATTTAGAAAAGGTAAGCACACGGGGGAGCTTCTAAAGAGACTGTTCCTGCTGTTCGATCAGGTAAAAGAGAAATTCACAAACCCCTCATATATTCAGTACTTGCATAGGAAAACTAGCTGCTTTTCTTTGTGTGATCAGAATTCTGCATTAGACGTTTTGCGTTCCCTCTGATCCCGCAAGTGTCTGGTCCAACTTTGCTTGCTTGTTATCATCCACCTTTAGTCCATAATGAATGTGAGGGAAATGTGCCCACTGAAAAAGTAAAGCAATTTAAAATAGAAAAATTAAAAAACAAAGTTCTTATAATATTCCCCCCACATATAACTTATATATCATGGGAAATTAGTTCTTATATTCCGTGAGCGTTTTGGATTCAGAGATGAGTTGAAATAGTTTGTGAATAATAAATATATAGCAGTGAGATGAGTTGAGATCATATCCCAATCCAAACCAGGTTAAATAAGAAAACCATTAACAAGAAGTATATATAATAGCAACAGTAAAAACTAGAATAAGATCATGTACAAAGATTAACGATCAAGTAGAGGTGAAATTTATTTACGAAAAAAATGCAATCATATTAATCATTAAACGACCTCATGATAACTGTTACTTTCTTGGGATCTTACTACATAAAAGAAGCGGCCCTTAATTACGAACAATTTAGAGCAAAGATCATGGTTGAAGAACTCGCATTAATATTGATTCTTTACTGTAGATGTTATAGTCTCTTTATGAATCAGAAATACCATTCTCAGAGATTGCCAGTGGCGCTACCTCTGTTGTGTACTGTTAACTGCTGGGAATTATTCCTGAAAAATCCCTGGCAGAGATACGCCTTTTAAGTGGTTACAGTGTTTATGAAATCATGAGAGGGCAATCTGCATATCCATATATAACAAAAGCTCCAAGGTCCAATGAAGATAATAATTAGAGTTCTTCTTCTAATTGTTGATTTAGATAGAATCCGAGTCAACAAAACTTGATAACTGAGTAATATTATACACCACATTTTCATCCGATTTTTATTCTACTAAGTAAGATGTAACACATTCATCACCATTAGATGATAAAGATGCATCCAATAAATGACCATTCAATGGTGATAAATATGCTACATCTTACTTATATGAATGAAAGTGGAATGAAAGTAAGATGGATATGGATGAAAGTGGAATAAAAGTGAGATGGTAGTGTGATGTATAGAATTTTTCTTAGAGAAATCTTTATCAAAAGAAGTGCAACTAAACCTAAAACACAAGTTTGACTATTTTTAATGAATTAAAGAATATCACATATGCATTAATTACATCTAATCGTACCCTTAAAGATCCTCGCCCCTTATAATCTCCTTCTAACTCCTCAAATGACATGAACTCTTGGGCTCAGACCTACGTCAGGTTGGATGGGAGTTGGGACCACGTACGGATATTGCTATTTGGTCAAGAATAGCAATTTCGCAGAAGTAGTAAGTTTTTTCCTGAATTGCTATCATTATATATGAATAGGGGATGAAGGAAAAAAGAAAAGAGTCTGTGTCTCCTTTATAAAGTATATAGGAACCATACGAAATTGCCAATAATGACCTATTCCATCATCATGATACATTTCAGTTTCTAACTTATTCGAGGTAATCATGAAAGCTGCATTTAGGTTAAACGAACTCCAAGTGGCCGGGTTATCCGATCTAAGTATATATTCTAAAAGATGCCCATCCAAAGGAACATTAAATATGCTTGTTAGTAACATCATACTAACAATAGTATGCAAAAAATTAATATATATACGATATTTATTTCTTTTTTGAGGGTTTGGAAGTTTGTTTATTCGCTAATTAAGTAAGAAAATTCAAACTTAAGGTTATGCATGCGTGACTACTCTACTCCATGATTGCAAATATCATTTCTCTTTATAATAACTCCAGTACCGATAAAAGCCGGCTTACATCCGTCATTTTCGACCATTATTTTAAAACAAAATGGTAGAAATTTCTAAACACAATGCTAGATATAATTTTATTGTCACTTTCAAGTTTCAAATTCAAATATTTATCTTCGTAGTACTCATCATATAATTTGACCTACTCATTTTGAACTTGAAAGTCATAAAATCTTGATAAACAAAATCAATTCCATTAAAATAACCGAAACCGATCATCGATATATAGTTTGGAATTTAGAGATCCATCTTGATTTTCACTGATCTAATTGTACTGTTGATATGAAATTTCTATCAATAGATCAAATAATTGGCTCACAAATATAACAATAAAAACTACTTCATAAAAATGTCGTACATCAGAATATTGTAAAACTCTTTATATTGAACTATATTTCAAATTTTCATGTATCAAATTAAACTCATGTTTATAGGGTTCTTTGCAATTCTCTTTGTCCATCTATCTGCATTTTCTCGTATATATATTAATACAATCATTAAAACATATTTGGGAATATGCTTTTCCTTTTTGCATTTTTGTTGAGAAATGATCTATATATGTGTAGAATATTATAATTTTCAAAACATGGAGTTTTGAAAATTAAGTGAATCTTATTAAATGAAATCATGTAAAATTAAATTAATTTTTTAAATTATATTTTACATAAAAATAATATATAATTTCTAAAATAGTGGTCTTTGAGTTTTCCTAACACATGTTTTGTTTTTTCCTTTTTCAACTTTTACCTTTCAATTCAATTTAATTTGTAACCAATGTATTTAATTAAGAAATGTTAATGAATTTAAGAAGTCAAAAAGTTTTGAGTTATGCCTTTTGACGAGAATATATGATGATCAGCAGTACTTTGACATACTATATAATTAAGAGCTAACATATAAACAGTACGCATGAAGAAATAAAGACAAATATATAGTAGTAGAGATTCACTTTGCATCAGCCACTATTTACTCTCACACTCCATACTTATAACTTTTTAATAGGTGTAAACTGTGAAGTGTAATGTGGTAAATAATGACTGATGAGAAGAATTTTTCATAAAAGTAATGGTAGGAAAGGAAGCTGGCAACTACTTCAACTAGTAGAATCAATGGCTCAGCTTAAAGAGACATAATAAACTTGCAAGGATAACGTAAGGCCACGTAGGTCGAGAGGCGTAACGGCCTATTTGTTGAAACAAAAAATCTACTCAACCTCCTACTATTCACACAACCTCCACACTCCACATTATTTTTAATTTTTATTATTTTTTTCTTTTATTAAATATTTATTATATAAATAATGAATAAAAAATTTAAAATAATTTAAAAAGAATAAATTCAAAAAAAAATTTTAAAAAAATATTAAAAATTTAAAAAAATGTGGAGTGTGGAGTGTAGTGGAGGTTGTGTAGCAAAGCTCTGAATGAAAATGCTAGCTGTATGCATGGATCTAGCTAGAGTTTTGAGGACTAGTGAACTGTATATATCCATAGAAAATGAAAATTCAACTGTTTTCATTTGTGATGCATATATATATATATATATATATATATGCAGTGTATTAACTATTATTAGAGTCTATCCAGTTTTTTTCCATAATTAATTACAACATGAAAAACTCACATTTTTTGCTGCTGTACTAAAAGCTTCCCTGTGGCTGATATCAGGATTACCAGCCTTAATCCTTTGGATTTCCTCTCTGAAAAGTACGAAAAGCAAATAACAAGAAATTCTCAAGCCTTATTGTTATTATTAATCTTTTCAGTTTCAAGCTGCTGAACGACTTTATATATAATTATTCATGGATTAACGCATGCAATCAATTAGTCAGTTTACGAGAGCATTAAAGACAAGGAATAAACAGATTTAAAACGGCCTATATATATATATATTAATTAATTAAACCAAAGTACTAGGGGTCATGCATGATAAAGGATCACTTACCTAATAAACCTGTTGTAGGCTGAAGGAACCCGTTGTCTCTTCTCCGGAGCTGTGATGTAAATTAACAAACAAAAAAAGTATATAATTAAGTTTACTCTTAGAAAACACAAGAGCAATTTCATTAAATTAACCAGAACCCCATGCAATGCATGGGTATACATAGCACTGCAAACTCTGTACCAGATTTCTTTGCTGTGTAGGCTCTAGAAATTGACTGGACTATAGTACTCTTAATTAAAAGACTAGGATAATGACTATTGCATGGTGACATAACTATACGCGCGTACGTACGTCGATAGACCAGTCTAGTTAACATTCTAGCTATGATCTGCAAGCTTATCATGATCATGTGGTCCGATATTACTTCAAAGTTTTGTCGGCACTTCCTAGATAGCATTTTCTCAAAATCATTTATATCGTTGTGAATGTACAGGTCCTTTTAATAAAGTCTGAATACCACATGACAGTCAACGAATTGCATGTTAGAGTAAACGAATTTTGATTCTTTCCCTCTGCTACGAATTACTGATGGGCGGTTTTTTTTGTTTTTTTTTTTTCTATGTAATGTCACCATCTGAGAGGGACTGTATATAAGAGTACTGGGGAGAAAAAGTATCGGACGGCATTTAGAGATGGCCGGTTAGAGTAGGACTCCTATTATTTCCTGCTGAAGGAATAATTCTAAGAAAAATATTATTTTGTCTATTCTATTTGCCCTCTCATTTTGACACTATGTATATTTTAATTTTTTTTTATTTTAAAAATTAAGAAATTAACTATTAGTGTATTGATTTTTTTTATAATATTTTTAAATGATAAAAAAATATGAATAAGAAAATTAAAACAAAATAAAAATAGAATTTTGAATTAGTAGTCAAAACGAGCGGTGCTATGCAGGCGGTAGAGTATCACCGCTCTAATGCTAAACTCTCTGAGTATCCATCCGGACCATCCGATTTTTTTTTATTTATTTAGTGATTAAATAAGTATTTTTTAAATAATTATGTGATTTTTTTAATATTTAAGGATATGAAAAAAATGAACAAAAAAAAATTTATAACTTGTGGGTAGCCATCTTCGTGCTACACACAGCTGGCGTAGCACGACTCAATACTAAATAATTAAGGACGTTCGCTACGTTCACAGAAGATTTTTTTAAACTATTTAGATATTTTTTAAAAATAAAAAAAAATCACATATTTATTTAGAAAGTACTTAATCACTAACTAAAAAAAATTAAAAAAAAATCTCGATGGTGTGGCTACCTTAAGTGGGAAAAGCATTTCCCAATAATTAATTAATTAAGCAGGCAGAACCACTTCATTTAGTACTTCTGCCAGTCGGATGGATAGATAATTAATTTGTTCAAAGTTTCTGTGTCCACCATACAGTACTTAAATTTAGGCAAATTGTAATTATTTATTTAAATTTTTAAACATTAATGTTATGTTCACATGCATATGTATATATTGGCTTAGTGTAGGATATTATGTTTACACGGATTATCATGGCCTTCCAAATATATATCAACGTATGTGAGCCTTTTTTTGTACATGGGGAGAGAGAGAGAGAGACTCACGGCGGATGGGAGGCCTTCTAGATTGTTCATGCTCAACAGCCTCAAATGCAGCGAGCTTGCCATATTTGGAAGATGACCCGCAGTCTTCAGAATTGATAAGGTACTGCTGCTTCTGCTCAAACGCAATTAAGGGATCTAGTTAGACCATCTCATTATTTGCATACAGAGAAAACAAAAGGGAAAAGAAAAACAAAAAACTCATTACAAAAAAATTGTTTATTAATTTATTGTCAATTATTTCTTATAAAAATGATTATTTTCTATTAAGATGAATCTATTTTTATTATAAATAATCATTATCGTTACAAATAATGGTAATAAATATTCGCAGTGACCTTATATAACAACGACAGAGTCGATCTTTATAATATTAATCTTCTTTTTGGTTTTGGGCCAGGGAGCTGTGCCTGAAATTACTTTTCTAGTGAAAACTATTCATGATAAATAGCTTGGCTAGCTAGGGGCAATAATCAAAACAGACAAACGTAGAAAAATTAATTAAGATGAGAAATATTCTAATTAATAAAATTAAAACCAAGAACAAAGTAAACTGAAATTAAAACTGCATATTCTTGCCCGCTAGATTTTGATAGGGATGAGCACACATTACAATTTTATATAATCATTTAAGAGTAAATGTGCTAATTTTATTATTTTAAGAATAAAATAGAGGAGATGATATAATTTAAATAGTGGAGTGCTTTCATTAATGGTACTGTATATATTATAACCTTTTTGGTGGTACGAGAATATTGAATTTATTTTATTATTATAAGACAAAAACTGCTAAATTTAGTTGAAGAGTGTAATTAATATATATATATATATATATATATATATATATATTACTTGGAACACAATGTAGGATAGGAATCTCATTCCTTGAAAGAACAAACAATCCCTTTGTCTTGTATTTATTGCCATTATTATATAGATTGAGTCCCCCCAATATAGCTAGAAAATATCCGGGAGAAAGGAGGCCAAAAGAATCTGACCGATTAATAAATACATATTACCTGGGTATCTTGTGGAGGAACAGCTTGAAGCGAAGCTGCCATGTTAACTGAAAGCAAATTTGCACAATGTCCGCATCTAACCGTTACCATGGTGAGCAAGCTGCTACATGGAACGCTAACCTGACAAAAGCCATTTTGAAAGACAAAACAAACATCATAAACTTAATTGCAATCTTTGATCCTAAATGTAATAATGTTTTAGAACTTTTGTCTCGTGTTACGGTGACCAGCTCCCTGATCTGGTTCTCACTGCATCTAAATCGGACTGTATGAGATTCAAATTGTTTTTACTGACACTGCTAAAGATTTTCTCCATTTTCAATCGTTAATTTCGGACACCAACACGAAACCTAGAGTATTTCGTGCATAATTCAAGAAAAAGCTGAAACCCACACGAGTCTCATATATATATACTGACTAGAAACAGTCCTCACCATATTGGAAGAACAAAAAGTAGAACAGCATGTCTAACAGTTCCATCTAGGAGTCTAGAACGAAAGAAGGATAGAAAATATTACAGATTATCAGAAAAATATAAACTGGAAAAATCTGAGAAGAAGAAGAAGAAGCTAGGTCGGAGTGCTAATGCATGCGTAAATC
The DNA here is from genome assembly GCF_001411555.2 of Juglans regia. Taxonomy (NCBI): domain Eukaryota; kingdom Viridiplantae; phylum Streptophyta; class Magnoliopsida; order Fagales; family Juglandaceae; genus Juglans; species Juglans regia. The sequence goes on along the minus strand of NC_049905.1, from coordinate 15,222,636 downwards.
TATCACAACTGAATCATGAATCTCTTTCGTTCTTTAGGGATCTATTTCTGGGCAAGAAATATATGCTAACACATTATATATGTAGAGAGATCAGAAGCCACTGCTCAGCTGTGACCCCCGGAGCTCCCAGAATTCACATGGTCAAGGACTTGCGCGCTGCCTTTATTTAAAGGCTGCCTCTTTTCCTTTCGGTGCGGCTACTGACTTTTCTGCCTCGCTGACACCCGCAAGCAAGATTACAAAATATGTAAAAACGATTTACAGAGGAGGAGAGAGACGGAGGGAGACGAAAATGACGTGACTGGAGCGGAAACCATTAAGGTCATGGCCACCATTAAACCACATTATCATGAAGCAGACTAGACTATATTAATTTACTGCTCTTTACAGTGCTTAATATCACACCGTTTTCTTTTCAAAAAGAGAAAAATGCGTATAGGCGAGGGATGATCACCTAATGGCTTTCAAAAGAGGTTTAAAAGAGGCATCTTATGATAAAAGAAAAAAAAAAAAAAAAAAGAAGCATTGGTGATGGTCATAATTTTCTTTGATAGCACTCTCGATCGCCACAAACAAGAATCTTTGCAAAAATCTGATCGTATATGAGATCATAATAATGATTCAGTGGCATCGCAAGTGGGAACACTACCCACCTCCCGGAGAGTAAGCCAACGAGAGAGAGAGAGAGACGAACCAGTGCATCAGGAAAAACAATCGTAAAAAGAGGATTATTTACTACCATTGAAACAGTAATTGACTACTGTTTACTGCGGAGTAACATGAAATTTTGTGAAGTCCGGAAAAGCTGGTGCTTGAGATCGAAAGCTCCATCTTGACTTGTACCATAAGCTTGGCATTGGGAAGACTCCTAACATATCTCTAGCTACAAAGTTAATACATATACCTAGCTTTGGCTGCAACCCTTCCCATAGGCTTTCTACATATGGAACATTTATGGATTGATTCCTTAAGCTGTATGCAATCTGTTGTTACTGTTCAAACCCTTTCTACCAAACTAAATCTGCTACGGTTCGGAGGATCGATCATCGAGAATTTCATAACTGGGAGTCTGGACTGTAAATTGCATTTCGTCAACTACAGGGGTGTTATATCCCAAAATCAAAACAAGTCTCAGCTAGCGGACCCGTACGAATACCACCTTATTTCAAATAGAATCTTGATGCGTGTTTGGACGCTTTGTGGCAAATTCCAGTGATAATTATTCATGAAATATCACATATGAGAAGAGAACCTTCGATTCCAAACAAGAAACCCATGATTGATTTCAATTCGATGGAAATTTTACTAAAAACTGGAAATTTTATAATTTAGGATACAATGTAATCATACAAAACATATCTTTTATCTAAACTCTTGCGAGTTCTTCAATTTGACTTTTATAGTTTCCCTAGCCAAAAAAGTTTTTTTGATAATTATAATTGAGCTAATCTGAGACCGCCGATGGTCAATTCAGCTGTGGAAAGACACGGCACAAAGAAAGGCTTAGAAGGAAAGAAAAGAAGCAGAAGAAGAAGAAGCAGCAGCAGCAGCAGAAGAAGAAGAAGAAGAAGAAGAAATAACATAAAAGAGAGAATTGAGGGTTTTACCGCTAAAGTGGTGTTGCAGAAGTTGCAGTGGACATAACAAACACGTTCGGATGCCATCATGTCCATCGACATAATTATACTGCTCAGGCTATAAAAAAATTCCCGGATCAAGATCAAGAATTCTTTCGCAATGGAAGGTGAACAAGAAGAGATCAAGAAGACGGAGCTGGCTACAAAGACAAAGAGGAGAAAATGCTTGCTAGAGAGAGATAGAAGTGTACAACTAGTGAGGTGGGACTAGTCTGGTCGGGAAAAACAAAGTGAAGTGGGACTTGACTCTTCAGGGAGTGGGGATAGTTGTTTTTTAATCGTGAAGAAAAGATGTTTTATAGGAAATGGTGGGATTGTGGATTTATCGGAGAGAGAGAGAGAGAGAGAGAGAGGCCAGTGTGGGGTTACGTGTGTTTTATGATTGAGAGAATGAGTGGGTGGGAGTGAGCCATCCCTAACTATCCCTGGCATTTCTGTAGCGGACGAGGGGGGGCGTTATATTAATGCTTGGAATGTACTTTAGGGCTGCGAGAGAGTAATTGCTTAATTTAGGGACGAGAGACATTTACTGCTAGGGATGATAGAATCATAGACGTGCTATGAATATAATTCGTGTAATCTTTGTTTTCTAAATTGGAGAAATCAGTACTATCAATACTTTTCCTTTCCAACAGGTACTTATATTTTTTTTTCCCTAAACATCCATTAACAACTTTAATTTATACCAATCATTTAACTAAAAATATTTAGAATTTAGACTAAAAATATAACATTTTTAATTAAATTAAACACATCCTCTTTTTGCAATTTTATTTTTAATTTTTTGGCCGACTACGTTTTCTAGAATGATTCCACATTTTCTTTATTTATTGATTTTTGTACATGCTCTCTCATATCCCTACTATGAAGGGTGAAAGCTTTAAACATGTTATATTAGGAGAATTGCTACTATGTACTCCAGTTATAATGCTCACTTTTCCCATTTATGTGGCAGCATCTTGTAGTACCACATGGCTTATTAAAGAATTATATTACAAACAAAATGACATCCGAAAACATAAAAAGAAAAAAATTGAAACTCTAAGTTCTCCAACCACGTGACAATACATGGTAGTGCCTAGGCCTGTGCAAAAACACAATAAGGCCGACCCACCCCATAAAACCGATCCGATCAACTCGCATAAAATCAGGTTAAAATTAGATGCGGGTTGGATGATGTCCAACCCGCTTTTAAGCAGATAAAACCGATGAAACCGCAACGCCCCTCTTCTTTCTATCTAGCACAAACCCTAGCCTCTCTCTCTCTCTCTCTCTCTCTCTCTCTCTCTATGCAGCAACAAGATGCTATGGACGAAACCCCTCTCTGCAAACTACAATTCGCCTGATAAGAGATGAGTCTCGAAGCAGTTCAGCCCATCCAAGTCCTGTGCGAACCGCAGCAACCTCGGCTGCTTCAACTGCTTCTCCTTCTTAACATACGTCGCTGGTGGTGGCTATTTCTTGTTCACGTCGATGCTGGCTGCGATGGTATCGTTTCGGCCCTTGGCGATGGAAGGGGAAGGAAGCCCTCACCTTTTGGCCCTTGGCGATGGTTTTTCCTCTCTCTATGTCTGTTTGTTTCCCAAGAAATTTCATTTCGGTTTCTCTTTGATTTTTCTCTTGTCGGTAAAGTAAGAAGAAGACGTTGAAATGCTACAAACTGCACTTCTCATTTTTTGTTTTTTGGGATGTTGATCTGAGATTGATAATTTGATGTTGTGATCAGATCATACAGATGATAGAAATATTTTGTACATCAATGCGGAAGTGAAGAATGCAAAATTTTTTTTTGGCCCTCTGTGGTGAATGTCGGGTCATATGGGTTCGACCCGATCTACGTTTGTTCGGGTCGAGTTGGGTCGGTTTGGCGCCTTTGATGGGATCAATCGGGTCGGATCGGGCACAAACCCGGTTATTTCAGGTCGGGTTGCAGCCCTAGTAGTGCCACATCAACAGAACAAAGTGAATTGTATATTTATGGCGGCATAGTAGCATTTCTTTTATATTAGACATTCATGATTGATAACTTGAGTCTGATTTCTAGCATGTGCAAGGGGCAAAGGCAAGGATGAATCCAGGGGGTTTAGCAGCCAGCCTTCCTTAGTATTTAAGTCTTTGAATAAAATGATTTTTAGATATAATTAAATGTTATATAATCAAGAAAAATATTAGGTTTGTGCTGATCTTAAAATAAACAGTTATCTTCATATAATTAAATGTATATACACACACATTATGCCCCAACTTCCGCTTGGGATGTAACATAGACTTAAAGTGTCAGAACATATAACTCAAGGTTACATACACTCGTACATGATAGTTAATATGCAATGTATCTTATAAATACAACTAGCAAAATGCAATATTCGCAACAGATTAAGGGTGAAAACATAACTTTATGCCAGAATAACTAAAAATATCTCAAATGCATTAATGACCATCATTAGTTCAAAACCACATAGTAGCATAAGCTAAACATAAGAGTCTCCAGAGTTAAATCAAACACTTCATACGTTCTAGAGCATGAAGGACTAAGGTTATAAACATAAGAATCAAGTCCAATCTCTCTAATAAGTATTATTTTTATGTGATTTTTATTACTCCTTTATTTATGAAAAGCGCCAGTTTTCCTTCAATACTATTGATTTTATTTTATCTCTATATATTTTTCTTTATTTTCTTGGATTTGAAGGAATGAGAAGATTTAGTGCGAAAGGAAAACATTTTGGTATAAAAGAAGAGACTACAAATCTAGACCGATTAGAGGCAGCGATATCTGAAGAGAATCGAGGAGATTTAGGCGAGGAGACACGTGACTAGAATTGGCGACAAGAGTTAGGCGATAAGCGAGATATTTTACCTTCTGGGCAAGAAGACTTGGCGCAAGGGTCCGGGCAACTAGATTGGGCGACTAGTTTAAACAACCAACCGAAATGACATTGTGGGCGACAACTAGCAAAGGTGAGCAGCTTTACCGCACGTTAGGCTGGCGAGAGGGTTCTATCAGCCCGATCAAGAGTCTTTCCTCTAGGAAGGGGAGGAGACCAGTTATATTTAGCGCACACGGCATCTACTTAGTGGGACCCATTCAAGTTCCACAATCAATCAATCTGCTGACCACCACATCCTCTAGAACTCCGTAAATCAAGCCGCATATCACTGAATCTTTCATTTTAGATAATTCTATTATTTTCGAGATAATTCCTTTTATGTTAACTTTTATTTTTAGAAACTATTTTTTGGATCTTTAAGTTAGATTGTAACTGCATTTATCTTGTTTCCTAGAAAGTCTGAGTTTTAGATTTCAATAATCCAAAGTTTATCATTTGAGTTTCTTTCTAGGAGGCAAATCTGGGGAGTAAAGGCAAGAGCCGCATGCCTCATCAACTAACTCCAACGAAGAACACTAGTTTTATTGTTTTTCTTTTCCGTTTCATTATGAACTAATTCTATTTTCTAGAGCTTTAATGTAGTCTAACATTGAACACAAACTTCATATTCTAAGTTATTTTATTTCAATATTTTCAATATTGAGTGTTTATTTCTTGTTTTTAATGTTTGCAATTTTCTAACTAATTATTATTCGATTTATTGAATCATAATGAGTCTGAGAGGTGATTTGTTATTAAAGCTCTAGGATTAAGCATCATTAGTTGAGTGAAAGTAAATATACTTTACCGCGATTAGTGTGATTTTCAAGAAAAATCCAAAGGATTTAATGAGTCTCCAATTAGTCAACTTCACATAAAGATATGAAATTATTAGCTGGAGATATTTTTAGTATTGTTCAAGAGAAAATATTGAATAGTTAAGGGATTTTTATCATCAACTTGGGATAATTGGATTCTATAACAAGGAAGAATAAATTGTGTGGGATTTGCTAAGTGAAATCAAACTCTCTAAATCTATTATTAATATATTTAAATCTTAATTTTGATATTATTTCCTTTAGTTTAAGATAATTCATTCTTCAAATTTCGGTTTTCCAAATAGTAATTAATTTAGTAAATTTCAATACTCAATAGCATAATTATTCCCTGTGGATTCGATATCCGTTTTCTTAAAAACACTTTGTTACGATTATGTGCACTTGTAGATATATTTTTATGCGAACAAGTTTTTAGCGCCGTTGCTGGAGATTAGTTATTTGTTATTGATATTGATACTAGCTAGATTTTTACTACTTTGGATTTTATTTTAGTTTAAGAAATATATATATATATATATTTGGTTTAAATTAAATCTCAAATTTTTTTTTTTTTGTTTCTTTTGTTTTCAAGAATTAGAAGTGCATGTGCCAATCTAAATCATTTGAGCATACACTTTTCGATCTCGAGATTGAAAGAACCTTATGTCGGATGAATAAAGAGAAGAAGAAAGAGGTTGCCGCCTCAAAAGTTAATATGCCCGACCAGGAGCACAAGGCATTAAGAGACTATGCGATGCCCTCAGTTAATGGGGCAACATCTAGTATTAGGCGGCCAGCTATACAAGCCAATAACTTTGAGATCAAGCCAACCATCATTCAAATGATTCAACAAACGGTCCAGTTTGGGGGGCTATCACAAGAGGATCTTAATGTCCATATTGCAAATTTCCTAGAAATTTGTGATACTTTTAAACACAATGGAGTGACAGATGATGCAATTTGATTGAGACTTCTCCCTTTCTCACTTAGAGAAAAAGCAAAAACTTGGTTAAACTCTTTGCCGCCTGGCATCATCATCACTTGGGAGTAGTTGGCACAAAAATTCTTAGCAAAATATTTTCCTCTGGCTAAGACAGCGAAGTTAAGAAATGATATCATTGCCTTCACCCAATTTGAGGGTGAATCATTATATGAGGCATGGGAGAGATACAAGGATGTATTGCGCAAGTGTCCACATCATGACCTACCAACCTGGCTTCAAGTATAGACATTTTACAATGGTTTGGGACCCACAAATCGAACTATATGGTTGATGCAGCCATAGGAGGAGCGTTAATGAGTAAGACCCTGGAAGCCACATATGAACTTCTGGAAGGGTTGGCGTCTAACAACTATCAGTGGGGCGCAGAGAGAGCAATGCCAAAGAAGGCAACCAGCGTCATTGAGCTTGACTCTATGTCCACAATTGCGGCTCAGTTGGCAAATCTATCCAAACAATTAGGTAAAATGAAAGTTAATGCTATTCAAACTCATGTTGTTTGTGATCATTGCGTAGGAAATCATTCAAGTGTAGATTGGCAAGTGGAAAATCCTTTTGCCCAACTGTGTTATGAACAAGCTTATTACGTGTCCAATTTCTAATGTCAAAACAATCTTTATTCAAATACATTCAATCTTAGATGAAGAAATCACCCTAATTTTTCATGGAGCAATAACCGAGTGCCAGTTCGACCACCTCAACAGTTTCAACAACAAGAGAAGAAACCAACACTTGAGGATATGTTTATGCAATACATGCAAAAGAATGATATGGTGATCCAAAACAACTCGGCTTCAATCTACAATCTTGAGGCGCAAATCGGTCAGCTCTCAAACATGCTTACTAAGAGGACAACATGGATTTTATTGAGCAATGCTGTGACCAATCCAAAGGAACATGTCAAAGCCATCACATTGAGAAGTAAGCGGACATATGACCAGCCACATATAGTAAATACCGAGCAAGATGCAGAAACTGCCGAAAATACAGGGCTTGGGAAGAAAGAAATCGAGTACGAGGTGAAAGAAGCAGAGCGGGATGTGACCGACCAGCAAGCTGAGAAGACTAAAGAGAATAAAGGGGTTGCAAAACTCAAGAAATCTAGGGAGTTTAATTCTGAAACTAATTCTCCTTCAATTTATGATCCACCAATTCCTTTTCCACAAAGATTAAGAATAAATAAGATTGATAATCAATTTTCTAAATTTTTGAGTATATTTAAGCAACTTCATATTAATACTTCTCTCATTGAAGCTTTAGAGCAAATGTCTAAATATGCAAAATTTCTGAAGAATATATTATCAAACAAGCAGAAGTTGGAGGAGCATGAGACTGTGATGCTGACAAAGGAGAGCAGTGCAATTTTACAAAAGAAGTTGCCACCTAAGTTGAAAGATCTGGGGACTTTCATGATCCCTTGCATTATAGGAAATTCATATTTTGATAAAGTTTTATGTGACTTAGGGGCATGTATTAATCTAATGCCTCTCTCTATTTTCAGGAAAGTAGGTCTTGGAGAAGCAAAGTCGACCACCATCTCTCTACAGTTGGCAAGAAGCAGTTCACGCTTGACGTATTTAAATCTATGGAATTCCCTTTCGAGATACATTCTTGTTGATAGGAACCAAGGTGGGCCTACTCTTAAAGATCCTTTACAAGTTCCAGATGGGCCAATTACAAGATCAAGGGCCAAGAAGATCAAGGAAGCAATGCAAGGATTGGTGCAATCCACTTGGGATGAAGCCAACAAGAGCCCAACACTGAAGATGGGTCTGAAAGAAGAAGAACCAGCTTTGATCCACTTTATTCAAGCTCTGGAAGACATGACTTAGAGATACGGCCTATTGTTATTGGAGGGTTTTAATTTGGTTAAATGATTTATTTTATTAGTTTAGAATAAGTGGGCTTGAAGATGCTTGGCTCACATGTTTTATTTCTTATGAACTATGTTTTTGGGAAGGCCTTGTATTTTGGCCAAGGGCTTATTTGGAAAGTTACATTTTAGGAACTAGGGTTTCATCAATTTATTGTAGGGGTTACTGTAGCCGTGCGTACTGTAGCCGGTACTGTTCATCAAGGGTAATTTTGGGTAAAAAAGGCTTTATTTTGGCTAGGGTTTTGATTAGATTTTGGTTTAAAAACTCTTTGTAGCCTCATTTGAGAGATTAGACAATATTGAATTTTATTTATGAGTTGAGTTTTCTCCTCTTGTTCTTGATTGAACTCTTGAACTTATCAAAGGTAAATCACAACCTTTGTGGCGTTCCTCCTTTGTAATCTGGGTTCTTGAGACGGGTTCTTCAACGGGTCTAAATTTTAATATAATCTAGGTTCTTGAAACGGGTTCTCATCGGGTCTAGATTCTCCATCCTTGACTTGATTTTTGACTTTCTTGGGGAGTTTTCAAATTGATTGTGGGTTCAAGGAAATTCATTCCCACGGGTTCATATCATTTGGTATTCAGAGCAAGGTTTCCAATCAGGTCTGATTCTATCTTTTATTTCTTGCATATTTAATTCTAGGGCTTCATTGTTCTAGGATTGATTACAAAAAAATAAAAATAGTGGTGGCTAGCAGATTTCTTCACTATTGTTAGGGTTACTGAAATTCATTGTTCTAGGGTTTTGTGTGGGCTGAAATCTCTTGTTCTAGGGGCTGCCGTATATCACTTGCCTTAGGGTTTTTGAGTTATTGTTAGGGTTTTCTCAACTGCTTATTCTTGATTGTGATCAAATCAGTTGGTGAAAGGAAAAGAAAAAAAAAATCGTGAAAAAAAATCGTGAAAAAAAAAAATCACGAGATTTTTTTCCTTCAGCCATATCATCAAGAGGGGTAATTCTAGTTGGTATCTTGTCTTATAGTTACTGTTTCATTCATATAATTTCCTTAATTCACGTACCATTTTTTTTTCATTCCTTCCGTGTTTCTCTTGTTCTTGTTTCTTGGACCTAATTACTAGTTGGGATAAAACAATGCTGCTTTGTCTTGATTGAGTCAATTAGTTCTTAAAGAACTTGAGTGAGAAAACTCTTGAGGTAAAAGGCAAGAGTGTGTGAGACTATTATCGGAAAAAAAGCCAATTAAGAATGAAACACGAGTGGAGTGTCATTATTCGAGTGTAAACACGTAAGGGAGTGTGTGAGGTTTACTTTTTTTTTGCCACTAACATTCTTTTGTGTAGCACCTGATAATGTCTCATCGGAGTAGCGCATCACCAATGGGGAGAGCAGATAACTCATCCTTTGTGTTGCAAGCCATGCAACAACAGTTTGAGCGGTTGAACTTGGTGTTGGGTGAAATGAGGGATAGGATGGATCATCAAGATGCAGTAATTAGAAATCTACAAGGTAGGAGGGATAGGAGGCGACGTGAGCATAGAGTTGAAAATCAGTATGAGAATGAAGGAGATGGTGAGAAAGAGGAAGATTTAGCATCTGACGTTGGGTCGGGTAGAAATAGAGGAGTTAGGCATGAAAGAGGAGTTGAGGGGAATCTAAGGGGTCGGGATGGTGTAGATAGAGACCTTGGTAGCATCAAAATGAAAATACCATCTTTCCAAGGTAGAACTGACCCTGAGGTTTATCTAAAGTGGGAGAAAAAAATAGAGTTGGTGTTTGATAGCCATAATTACTCTGAGGAGAAGAAAGTGAAGTTGGCGGTTATTGAGTTCACTGATTATGCTATTATTTGGTGGGATCAATTAGTGACCAATAGGAGGAGGAATTATGTGATACGAACCCGCGGGAACGGAATCCCTTGAACCCACAGTCAATTTGAAAACTCGCCATGAAAGCCAAAATCAAGTCAATGGATGAAGAACCTAGACCCGATGAGAACTCGTTTCAAGAACCTAGATTATATTAAAATCTAGACCCGCTGAAGAACCCGTCTCAAGAACCCAGATTACAAAGGAGGAACGCCACAAAGGTTGTGATTTACCTTTGATAAGTTCAAAAGTTCAATTAAGAACAAGAGGAGTAAAACTCAACTCACAATGAATAAATTCATCAAATTTCATAAACTTCATAATCTGATTAAAATTGAGGTACATAGAGTATTTAAAGCAAAACCTAATGAAACCCTAACCAAAATAAAACCTCATCTTCCAAAACTACCCCTGGATGAACAGTACCACGTCTACTGTACGGTGCTACAGTACTTGACTACAGTAACCCAAACCCTAGTTCAATAAAATAATAACTTTCCCAACATGCCCTTACATCCCCTTAAGTGCTTCCCATAATAAACTCAATTATTCTAAACTAATAAAATAAGTTCTTTAAATGAATTAAATAAGTTAAAACCCTTCAAGTGCCCAAAGCCTTTAAGTCATGTTGTTGCCCTTTCCACAGTTTATCAAATGAATCAAAACTGAATCTTCATCTTTTAAGCTCTTGACCTTGTATTTGGGCCATCTGAAACTTGCAACGTATCTTTAAGACTATGCCCACCTTGGTTCCCATCATTCCCCGTCTCCTCAAAAGGATTCGATCTCGAATCTCCACCTGGATCAAAGGGAAAACTATTAGTAACATTATCATTGATTTCATATGCATTGTCATTAATTTGTTCAAGAATTTGAGAACATCCATTCAAGCTACATCTGTTGTCAACAGATAAAGACATTAAATCTAAAGGAGTAAATAGATTAAGTCTATAAACAATTTCAAAAGGAGAATATAAAGTGGTAGTATGCATGGTCCTATTATATACAAACTCTATAAATCCATCCATAACCACAACAATAGAATTTCTTCTCATTTCTTTCCTAGGCAGCCCCAAAACAAAGTCCGTAGATATGTCTACACATGACTCACTAGGAATAGGTAAGGGCGTATGCAACCCATGTGGCAAAAGTATAAATTTGGCATTTCTGCATGTAATGCACCTGCCACAAATACAATTGACATCTCTCTTCATCTTAGACCAACATAAATATTCAAGAAAAATGTCTAATATTTTCTTGACACCAGAATGACTACTCCAAATATATGCAAACTCAATGAAGGGCAAATGATAGTCCCACAAACGTTCATGCAACAGGTCAATGTATAGCAAATGATACTCCCACAAACGTTCCTGAAACACACCTAAAGCTTTTTTTACAACACAATGACCACTCCAATTATATGAAATTTCGATGAATGGTAAGCAATACTCCCACAAACGTTCATGCAACATGTTAATGAATGACAAATTATACTTCCACAAACATTCATGCAACACATCAATGAATGACAAATGATACAAATTCAACAAACATTCATGCAACATGTCATTGAAAGGCAAATGATATTCCCACAAACATTAATGCAACACATCAATGAAGGACAATTGATACTTCCACAAACGTCCATACAACACGTTATTGAATGGCAAATGATATTCCCAAAAACGTTCATGCAACACAACAAAAGTCTTCCTTATACCAAGGTTACCCAAAAAACTAGCATGTCCATCACACACAAGCAACTTACGCATAAAACTAGTAGGCACACAAAATCTATTCTTTCTAAACAAGTACCAATCTAGTTTATAAAACTTACCGAAAGATGGTTTCTCACATGTTCCATACACACTAGCAAAGTCATCATCATTAGCATGCAATTCCTTATAATATTCAAGTATCAACAATTTTGCATCTAAAATGAAGACAATGACATACCTTCTTGCAAAAGCGTCAATCACAAAATTTTCCTTACCTTGTGTGTATTTGAATACATAAGGAAAAGTCTCAATACAGTCCTTCCACTTAGCATGCATTCTACTCAACAACTTACGTTGTCCCCTTATGTGTGTCAATTACTCATGTTCTTCAAAGAAAGGTCGTGTAGGAATTGTCGCACCTGGCACAAAATCAATGTAGTGCTTTATCTCCCCAATAGGTAGTAATCCACTAAACACAATGCTAGGAATCATGACCACATATCCCTGCAACAAAGAGATAACAATACCAGGCAAACATACGTCAAGTTCGTTAGGATTAAGACTCGCCTTAGCATAAAAACTCACTTTTCTCTTTGTTTTTCTCTCACTTTCTTCACACTCTCTTTTCTTTCCACTCCCTTTTTCTTTTTCACTCTCTTTTTCCCTTTCACACTCTTTTTTCTTTTCACTCTTTTTTTTTCTGTCACTCTTTTTTTCTTCATCTTTTTTTGTACTCTCGACCTCACAATTATTTTTCAACTCATTCTCTCTTTTGCTTGAGGTCTTAGTCTCACCCTTTTCTTTTTTCTCTCTCAGTTTTCTCTCTTTCTCCATTTCGGTCTCACTATTTCTTTTCTTCTCAATCTCATCTTCACTCTTGCTTTTCAGCTCAATCTCACTTTTACTTTCACTCTCACCTTCACCCTTGCTTTTCAGCTCTCACTTTCACTCTTGCTTGTTTGCTCAATCTCCTTTTCACTTTTTCTTTTTTGATCACTCTCACTTTTACTCATTCTTTTTTTATCACTCTCATTTTCACTCTTTCTGTCTTGAGTAACCTCACTTTTTAGCTTCAATTGATCCCCATGGACCTGTGTTGGAGTTAAATGAGCAAATTTGATTGTTTTTCCATCCTTTTCAAAATTGTACATGTTCCTTAACCCCATCATGGATCACATTCCTTCATACTGCCATGGCTTCCCCAACAAAATATGACAAGCATGCATAGGCACTACATCACAAAGGACCATATCCTGGTATTTCCCAATTGAAAAAGAAACTAGCACTTGCTTATTTACCCTAATCTCCCCACAATCACTCAACCACTGCAACATGTATGGTCTAGGGTGTTTCAAGATACGTAAATTCAATTTCCCAACTAAAGTAGTGCTAGTCAAATTAATACAACTCCTCAAATCAATGACCATACTACATACCTTGTTGTTGATGTGGCATCTAGTATGAAAAACGTTATCACTCGGCTGCTTTGTATCATTCATCTTAATTTGTGTATTGAGTGCACGCCTAGCAACAAGAGACTCACCATACTCTTCTTTCTCATACCCATTCTCAATACTAGGCTCATGTCGCCCGTACCTCTCTCACCTTGCAGATTTCTAATCACTGCTTCTTGATTATCCATCCTATCCCTCACTTCACCCAACACCAAGTTCAACTGCTCAAACTGTAGTTGCATGGCTTGCAACACAAAGGATGAGTTATCTGCCACACATTTTGGTGATGAGTCACTTTTATGAGACATCATAATATGCTGCACAAAAAGAATGTTAGTGAAAAACCTCACACACTCCCTTACGTGTTTACACTCAAATAATGGCACTCCACTCGTGTTTCACTCTTAATGGCTTTTTCTCGATAATAGTCTCACATCCTCTTGCCTTTTACCTCAATAGTTTTCCCACTCAAGTTCTTTAAGAACTAATTGAATACAATCAATAGAAAGCAACCTTGTTTTATCCCAACTAGTAATTAGATCCAGGAAACAAGAACAAGAGAAACATGGAAGGAATAAAAATGACACGAGAATCAATGAAGTTATACGGATGAAAGAGTAACAATAAGACAAGATACCAACTTGAGTGATGTATGCAGCAGACCCTTTGGTCATATGGTTTAATCAACAAATTTCTTTCTTTCTCTTTGTTGTAACTATCTAGCAATTTTGAATATGCTACCTTCTCTTTTCTTCATATTCTTCTTCTTTTTTTTTTTCTTTTTTTTTTTTCAAATTTTCTTTTCTTTTCTTTTCCTTTCTTTTCTTTTCTTTTCTTTTCTTTTCTTTTCCTTTTCTCTAATTTAACCACAAACAGCAATATTCAATTCTGAAAACCAAACAATTGAATTCAAACACACAAGTATGGACAATGAAGTAGAAGATAATCAATGGAACGACACTCTAAGCAACTGAAAAACTTAGAGATGCAGGAAACCCTAGAATTTTGAAGCCCTAGGTGATGCAAATTTCAGCCAAACCCAAAAATCATAAGAATTTTGGCAGCCTACTTTTTGTTTATATTTTTTTTTTTTGCCAACCCTAGAACAATGAAGCCCTCGAATTAAATTTAAAGATGCTAAAATTAAAAGATAGAATCAGACATGATTGGAAACCTTGCTCTGAATACCAAATGATACGAACCCGTGGGAACGAAATCCCTTGAACCCACAGTCAATTTGAAAACTCCCCAAGAAAGCCAAAATCAAGTCAATGGATGAAGAACCTAGACCCGATGAGAACCCGTTTCAAGAACCTAGATAATATTAAAATCTAGACCCGTTGAAGAACCCGTCTCAAGAACCCAAATTACAAAGGAGGAACGCCACAAAGGTTGTGATTTACCTTTGATAAATTCAAAAGTTCAATTAAGAACAAGAGGAGTAAAAACTCAACTCACAATGAATAAATTCATCAAATTTCATAAACTTCATAATCTGATTAAAATTGAGGTACATAAAGTATTTAAAGCAAAACCTAATGAAACCCTAGCCAAAATAAAACCTCATCTTCCAAAACTACCCCTGGATGAGCAGTACCACGTCTACTGTACGGTGCTACAGTACTTGACTACAGTAACCCAAACCCTAGTTCAATAAAATAATAACTTTCCCAACATGCCCTTACATCCCCTTAAGTGCTTCCCATAATAAACTCAATTATTCTAAACTAATAAAATAAGTTCTTTAAATGAATTAAATAAGTTAGAACCCTTCAAGTGCCCAAAGCCTTTAAGTCATGTTGTTGCCCTTTCCATAGTTTATCAAATGAATCAAAGCTGAATCTTCATCTTTTAAGCTCTTGAACTTGTATTTGGGCCATCTGAAACTTGCAACGTATCTTTAAGACTAGGCCCACCTTGGTTCCCATCATTATGAGAGGCCTATAGAGACATGGGGAAAGTTGAAAGCTCTCATGAGGCGGAGATTTGTTCCTAGCCATTACTATAGAGACCTTTACCAGAAATTACAAAATCTTACACAAGGGTCTAGGAGTGTGGAGGATTACCATAAGGAGATGGAGGTGGCGATGATTCGGGCTAATGTAGAGGAGGACCGAGAGGCCACCATGGCTAGATTTTTGAGTGGGTTGAATAGGGACATGGCCAATGTAATTGAATTGCAGCATTATGCGGAGATAGAGGACATGCTGCACATGGCTATGAAGGTGGAGAGGCAATTAAATAGAAAAGGGACAGCAAAGTACACTTCGGTTTCTAGCACTACTTGGAAATCAAAATGGGATTGGAATGATCCAGCTGAAGCAAAGAGAAAGATCGAACCACCTAAGGGAAAAGATGAGGGAACTAGCAACAAACCCAAGGTAGAATCCCAACCTTCACGGAATAGAGATATCAAATGTTTTAAGTGTTTGGGTTCAGGGCACATTGCTTCTCAATGTCCAAATAGGAGGGTGATGATTATGCGTGACAATGGGGAGGTGATGACTGAGAGTGAGGATGATAGTGATGAGGTGCCCGAGTTGGATGATGCTAGTGATGATGATGGAGTGGTATACCCTGTGACAGGTGAGTCTCTTGTTGTCAAGCGTGCTCTTAATGCACACATTAAGGTGGATGATGCAAAGCAACAGAGAGAGAACATTTTTCATACTAGATGCCATGTCAACAATAAGGTAGGTAGCATGATCATTGATGGAGGGAGTTGTACTAATGTGGCTAGCACTACTTTGGTTGAGAAATTGAATTTACCAACCTTAAAGCACTCTAGACCATACAAATTGCAGTGGTTGAATGATTGTGGAGAGGTTAGGGTGGATAAACAAGTGTTAGTTACTTTTTTTATTGGGAAGTATCAGGATGAGGTGCTTTGTGATGTTGTGCCTATGCATGCGGGCCATATTTTGTTGGGGAGGTCGTGGCAGTATGATAGGAGAGTGACACATGATGGGTTCAAGAACATGTACAACTTTGAAAAGGAGGGCAAAACAATTAAGCTTGCTCCTTTAACTCCAAGCCAGGTCTGCGAGGACCAACTGAAATTGAAAAGTGAGGTTGCTCAAAAAAGAAAGAGTGAAAATGAGAGTGATCAGAAGAGAAAGAGTGAAAATGAGAGTGATCAAAAAAGGATGAGTGAAAAAGAGATTGAGCAAAAAAAAAAAGAGTGAGAGTGAAAATGAGCATAAAGAAAGAGTGAAAAAGAAAGTAGAGAGGTGGCTGAGAGTAAAGAAAAAATAGTGGAGCCACGAGAGAAAAAAGAAAGAGAGTCTTCTGAGAGAAAAGGAAAGGCAAAAGTGAGTTTCTATGCAAGAGAGAGTGAGGTTAAGAGGGCTTTCTTCGCAGATCGCCCAATGACTTTTCTTGTCTATAAAGAGTCTTATCTTACTCTTGTTGAAACTAACTAGTCTCTTCCTAGTTTGGCTGTTTTTTTGTTGCAGGAGTTTGAGGATGTATTCCCGGAGGAGATGCCAAATGAGTTGCCACCCATTAGAGGCATTGAGCACCAGATTGATTTTGTGCCCGGGGCTACTATTCCAAACCGACCAGCCTATAGGTGTAATCCAGAGGAGACGAAGGAGCTTCAGAGGCAAGTTGAGGATTTGATGAGCAAGGGGTACGTGAGGGAGAGCATGAGCCCTTGTGCAGTACCAGTGCTACTAGTGCCAAAGAAGGATGGGACGTGGAGGATGTGCATTGATTGCAGGACGTGGGGGATGAATGGAAAACTGCTTTTAAGACTAAGTATGGGCTTTATGAATGGTTGGTTATGCCATTTGGACTTACAAATTCGCCCAGTATTTTCATGAGATTAATGCCATGTCCTACGTGCATTCATAGGCAAGTTTGTGGTTGTGTATTTTGATGATATCTTAGTGTACAGCAAGAATTTAAATGAACATATTGAGCATTTGAGATATGTGTTTGATGTAGGGGTTACTGTAGCCGCGCGTACTGTAGCTGGTACTGTTTATCAAGGGTAATTTTGGGTAAAAGGGGCTTTATTTTGGCTAGGGTTTTGATTAGGTTTAGGTTTAAAAACTCTTTGTAGCCTCATTTCAGATATTAGACAATATTGAATTTTATTTGTGAGTTGAGTTTTCTACTCTTGTTCTTGATTGAATTCTTGAACTTATCAAACGTAAATCACAACCTTTGTGGCGTTCCTCCTTTGTAATCTGGGTTCTTGAGACGGGTTCTTCAACGGGTCTAGATTTTAATATAATCTAGGTTCTTGAAACGGGTTCTCATCGGGTCTAGATTCTTCATCCTTGACTTGATTTTTGGCTTTCTTGGGGAGTTTTCAAATTGATTGTGGGTTCAAGGAAATTCATTCCCACGGGTTCATATCAGGAAGCCATGGCAGTATGATAGTAAGGTGATCCATGATGGGTTAAGGAACATGTACAGTTTTCAAAAAAGATGGAAAAACAATCAAACTTGATCCTTTAACTCCAACACAGTTCCATGGGGATCAATTGAAGTTGAAAAGTGAGGTTGCTCAAAACAGAAAGAGTGAAAAGGTGATTGAGAAAATAAGCAAGAGTGAAAGTGAGAATGAGCTGAAAACCAAGAGTGAAGGTGAGAGTGAGAGTGAAAGTGAAAGTGAGATTGAGCTGAAAAGCAAGAGTAAAGATGAGATTGAGAAGAAAAGAAATAGTGAGACCGAAATGGAGAAAGAGAGAAAAATGAGAGAGAAAAAAGAAGAGGGTAAGACTAAGACCTCAAGCAAAAGAGAGAATGAGTTGAAAAATAATTGTGAGGTCGAGAGTACAAAAAAAGATGAAGAAAAAGAGAGTGACAGAAAAAAAGAAAGTGAAAAGAAAAACGAGTGTGAAAGGGAAAAAGAGAGTGAAAAATAAAAAGAGAGTGGAAAGAAAATAGAGTGTGAAGAAAGTGAGAGAAAAACAAAGAGAAAAGTGAGTTTTTATGCTAAGGCGAGTCTTAATCCTAACGAACTTGACGTATGTTTGCCTAGTATTGTTGTCTCTTTGTTGCAGGGATATGAGGTCGTGTTTCCAAGTGGTGTATTTTGTAGATTGCCACCTATTAGGAAGATAGAGCACTACATTGATTTTGCGCCAGGTGCGACAATTCCTAGCCGACATTTCTTGGAAAAACATGAGTCATTGACACACTTAAAGGGACAAGGTAAATTGTTGACTAGAATGCATGCTGAGCGGGAGGATTGTATTGAGACTTTTTCTCATGTATTCAATTACACACAAGGTATGAAAAATTTTGTGGTTGATGCTTTAGCAAGAAGGTATGTCTTTGTCTTCATTTTAGATGCAAAATTGTTGAGACTTGAATATGATAAGGAATTGCATGTTAATGATGATGACTTTGCTAGTGTGTATGGGACATGTGAGAAAGCTTCTTTTGGTAAGTTCTATAAACTAGATTGGTACTTGTTTAGAAATAATAGATTTTGTGTGCCTACTAGTTTTATGCGTAAGTTGTTTGTGTGTGATGGACATGCTGGTTTGTTGGGTAACCTTGGTGTGAGGAAGACTTTTGTTGTGTTGCATGACTGTTTGTGGGAATATCATTTGCCATTCAAAGACGTGTTGCATGAACGTTTGTGGAAGTATCATTTGTCATTCATTGATGTATTACATGAACATCTGTGGGAGTATCATTTGCCATACATTGACGTGTTGCATGAATGTTTGCGGGAGTATCATTTGCGTTTCATTGAGTTTGCATATAATTGGAGTGGTCATTCTGGTGAAAATAAGATTTCAGACATGTTGCATGAACGTTTATAGGAGTATCATTTGATATTCATTGATTTGTTCCATGAACGTTTGCAGGAGTATCATTTGCCATTCATTGAGTTTGCATATTGGAGTGGTCATTTTGGTTTGAGGAAGACTTTAGATGTGCTTCATGAACATTTATGAGAGTATTGTTTGCCATTCATTGAGATTACATATAATTTGAGTGTTGATGCTACTACTAAATTTTCACCAATTGAAATTGTTTGTATACTTAATCAATTTCCTCCTTCAGATTTAAAATTTTTACTAGTTGATGATAGGAGTAGCTTGGATGGACTATTCCAAATTCTTGAACAAATTAATGAAAATACATATGTAATGGATCTTCAAGGTAAGTATCATGTTTCTACTATTTTCAATTTTACTAACCATTTTCCCTTTGATCCAGGTGGAGATTCAAGGTCGAATCCTTTTGAGGAGAGAGGGAATGATGGGAACCAAGATGGACCTAGTCTTAAGGATCATTTGCAACTTCCAGATGGGCCAAAAAGATCAAGGAGACAATGCAAGGATTGATGCAATCCACTTGGGACAAGTTTAGCAAGAGCCCAACATTTAAGATGGGGCTTGAAGGATGAAGATCCATTTTTAATTCATTTGATCAGCTACGGAAGAGGGCAACGACAAGAATTAAAGGCTTTAGGCTCTTGAAGGGTTTCAACTTATTTAATTCATTTAAATAACTTATTTTATTAGTTTAGAATAATTGAGTTTATTATGAGAAGCACTTAAGGGGGCCTATGCAAGGGCATGTTGGGAAAGTTATTATTTTATTGAACTAGGGTTAGGGTTACTGTAGCCGAGTACAGTAGCGCCGTATAGTAGCCGCGGCACTGTTCACTCAGGGGTACTTTTGGAGGATGGGGGTTTATTTTGGCTAGGGTTTCATTAGATTTTGCTTTAAATACTCTATGTAGCCTCATTCTAATCAGTCTATGAAGTTTATGAAATTTGATGAATTTCTTTATTGTGAGTTGAGTTTTACTCCTCTTGTTCTTAATTGAACTTTTGAACTTATCAAAGGTAAATCACAATCTTTGTGACGTTCCGCCTTTGTAATCTGGGTTCTTGACACGGGTTCTTCAATGGGTCTAGATTTTAATATAATCTAGGTTCTTGAAACAGGTTCTCGTCGGGTCTAGGTTCTCCATCCATTCACTTGATTTTGACTTTCTTGGGGAGTTCTCAAATTGACTGTGGGTTCAAGGGATTCCTTTCCTGCGGGTTCAAATCAGATGCGGATATCTGGATCCAAAGATACGATTGTGAACTCATTCTTCAGCGAGCTCTAGGAGCTTCACTTCTACTTTGAAAATAGTCATGTTGACTTTAGTGGATTGTTATATGCTATGGCTACGACGATGAAGACTAAATATGATAAATATTGGGAGAATGTTGAGAAGATAAATAGATTACTATTTGTAGATGTAATTCTTGACCCCCGATATAAGTTGGCCGTTCTAGAATTTTGGGTAAATTTCGTTCTCGGGGCAGTGAAGGCTGCAGAGTTTATTAGAGTGCTAAAAAGTGATATTGATGACCTATATAATCACTACAGCAATAGTTGTCCACCTTTATATGTAACTGGTAGCTCGTCACATTCGAGGACGTGGGGGTCGACAGCTTCCTTAGGTGATACTGACCCATCCGTAGGGGTTAGAGAGCATCGTATTATGCAGCAGTATCATCAACTCATGTCATCAAGGAATATTATACAGTGTACATCTAAGGTTGAACGATATTTTATGGAAGCTGTCGAGGCACCTAGTGATGTATTTCAGCTATAAACTTGGTGGAAGGTTAATTCCACTAGGTATCCAGTCCTTTCCTGTGTAGCACGAGATGTGCTAGCCATTCTCATCACTACGGTTGCCTCAAAGTCGGCATTTAGCACTGGAGGTCTCGTGTTGGATACTTGTCATAGTTCATTGCCACCGTCAACCTTGGAGGCCCTCGTTTGCATACAAAATTGGATAAGTGAAATGCCCATTGAACTAGATACCATTGACGTTGATACCAAGAGCTATAGGCTTGAATCAGGTAAATTTATATACTTTTAAATGATTATTTAATTATTGTTATTGTTTCTAACTTTTACTTTTTATGATTTTATAGAGCTAATTGTAAACCCTAACATAACTGCCAATGATTGAGAGTTTGAGATGGACACCTCTTGAGAGTTGGGATGGAGTTGAGAGAACTCCCTTTCTTGGCAAGAAAGAAATTCTACTTTTACTTTCAGTTTTTTATTATCAATTTTTTATATTTATTGATTGCAACTTTCTATCTTCATTTCAAGCATAACCAATGGACCATTGAGATTTGAGTTAAATGAGCATTTAATATTTATGTAGTTATCTTTTAAGGATAAGTCAATGTTGTTATTACATTATAAATGAGACTGTTATAACTCATGGCTACATCATACATGTTATTTAGTTTTTAAACCTTTTTTTTTAATCTTTTAAATATTTTTTTATAGGTTTGGACTTGGGTTTTGGTGATCATATTTAATAATTTATGTAGTTATATTTATATAGTTACATTACATTATATTCGATCTGAGCAAAGATTGAAATAAGGACCCACCACATGATACTCTTATTAGTCTTATATTTACTTTTAAATTAAGTCGTAGACACACCTACCTCTGCTAATAGTGCTATGTAATGTAATGGATCAAATCATTTTTTGCATATAATTTATTTAACAAAAGAAATTGTATTTATTTAAGTACTTATATTTTATTTTTTTAAAGCCCAATAGACAGTCGGAGCTCCGACCTCCGATCGGAGTCGGACTCCGATTCCGCTCAAAGTTGGAGTCGAAAACGGCTACTCCGACTCCGTTGAAGTTGGAGCACAGCCCTAATGATTACTATGGCCAAGTCCTAAGGTACTTTTAAGTAGGGTGTTACGGCCAAGTTCATGTCCATGCATGTCATACTCTTGGCTTGCCCTTGCATGCTTATGTTATCTTCTTGTATGCTAAGATTTCTCGAAATCGCACTATGCTAGTTCCCAATATCATTCCCCCCAGAATGGTAGAAGTTTTGATGGGTTTAGAAGACCATGGGAAAATGCAAGCGGGAGGGTCTCCCGACCATTAAGAAGGCCCCAAACAACCTAGAGCGCTCAACGAAGTAGCAGACCACTTTATTTGTGAAGTCTTTAAGCTCTTTGAGGATCTAAGGAGAATTATTTATAAGGACAAATTCAAATAGGATCCTTTAGCATGGTTATGTAAAAGCCATTACATTTTGTGGGCATGGTATATCTAAGGGTTTAGGTTTTAAACCCTTCTTTTGTATTGGGAGATTTGGAACAAGTACTTTTGGGATTTCCTAGCTATTTTAGATTGGTACCATGCATTAATTGTAATGGGAACCAAGGTGGGCCTAGTCTTAAAGATACGTTGCAAGTTCCAGATGGGCCAAATACAAGTTAAAGGGCTTAAATGATGAAGATTCAGCTTTGATTCGTTTGAAAAGCTATGGAAGGGGCAACAACACGACTTAAAGGCCTTGGGCACTTGAAGACTTTCAACTTATTTAATTCTTGTAAATGACTTATTTTATTAGTTTATTATGGGAAGCACTTAAGGGTGCCTATGCAAGGGTACGTTGGGAAAGTTATTATTTTATTGAACTATGGTTAGGGTTACTGTAGCCGAGTACTGTAGCGCCTTACAGTAGTCGCGGCACTATTCACTCAGGAGTATTTTTGGAAGATGAGGCATTATTTTGGCTAGGGTTTTAATTAGGTTTTTGTTTAAATACACTTTGTTGCCTCATGTTACAAAGTTTATGGAATTTGATGAATTTATTCATTGTGAGTTGAGTTTATCTCCTTTTGTTCTTAATTGAACTTTTGAACTTATCAAAGGTAAATCACAACCTTTGTGACGTTCCTCCTTTGTAATCCAGGTTCTTGAGACGGGTTCTTCAACGGGTCTAGATTTTAATATAATCTAGGTTCTTGAAACGAGTTCTTATCGGGTCTAGGTTCTCCATCCATTGACTTGATTTTGGCTTTCTTGGGGAGTTTTCAAATTGATTGTGGGTTCAAGGGATTGCATTCCCGCGGGTTCATATCATTTGGTATCAGAGCAAGGTTTCCAATCAGGTCTGATTCTATCTTTTAATTCTAGCATCCTTAAAATTAATTCTATGGTTTCATTGTTCTAGGGTTGCCAAAAAAAAAATAGAAACAAAAAGTAGGCTGCCGAAATTCTTAGGGTTTTTGGGTTTGGTTGAAATTTGCATCACCTAGGGTTTCAAAATTCTAGGGGGTTTCCTGCATCTCTAAGTTTGTCAATTGATGGGAGTGTCATTCCATTGATTCTCTTCTACTTCATTGTCCATGCTTGTGGTTTTCACAATTGAATATTGTTGTTTGTGTTTGAATTAAAGAAAATAAAAAAGAAAATAAAATAAAAGAAAGGAAAAGAAAAGAAAAGAAAATTCGAAAAAAAAAAGAGAGAGAAGAAGAAGAAGAAAAGAAAAGGTAGTATATTCAAAGGTTGCTACATAATTACAAAAATGAGAAAGAAAGAAATTTGTTGATTGAACCTTATCATCAAAGGGGCTGCTGCATACATCACTAAAGTTGGTATCTTGTCTTATTGTTACTCTTTCATCCGTATAACTTCCTTGATTCTCGTGTCATTTTTATTCCTTCCTTGTTTCTCTTGTTCTTGTTTCCTGGATCTAATTACTAGTTGGGATAAAACAAGGTTGCTTTCTATTGATTGTGTTCAATTAGTTCTTAAAGAACTTGAGTGGGAAAACTCTTGAGGTAAAAGGCAAGAGAGTGTGAGACTATTATCGGGAAAAAGCCACTAAGAGTGAAACACGAGTAAAGTGCCATTATTCGAGTGTAAACACGTAAGGGAGTGTGTGAGGTTTTCCACTAACATTCTTTTTGTGCAGTATATTATGATGTCTCATAGAAGTGACTCATCACCAAAAGGTGTGGCAGATAACTCATCCTTTGTGTTGCAAACCATGCAACAATAGTTTGAGCGGTTGAACTTGGTGTTGGGTGAAGTGAGGGATAGTATGGATAATCAAGAAGCAATGATTAGAAATCTGCAAGGTCAGAGAGATAGGAGGCGACGTGAGCCTAGAATTAAGAATGGGTATAAGAATGGAGAGTTTGGTGAGGATGAGGAAGGCTTAACATTTGAAGTTGGATTGGGTGGACATAGAGGAGTTAGGCATGGAGGAGGCCTTAGGGCAAACTCAGGGGGTCGAGATAGAGTAGATAAGAACCTTGGAAGCATCAAAATGAAAATACCATCATTCCAAGGTAGAACTGACCCTGAAGTTTATTTAGAGTGTAAGAAAAGAATAGAGTTGGTGTTTGATTGTCATAACTACTCTGAGGAGAAGAAGGTGAAGTTGGCTGTAATTGAGTTCACTGATTATGCGATTATTTGGTGGGATCAATTAGTATCCAATAGAAGGAGTAATTTTGAGAGGCCTGTAGAAACATGGAGAGAATTGAAAGCTATCATGAGCCGGAGATTTGTACCTAACCACTACTATAGAGACCTCTACCAAAAACTACAAAATCTTACCCATGGGTCTAGGAGTGTAGAGGATTACCACAAGGAGATGGAGGTGACTATGATTCGGGCTAATGTAGTGGAGGATCGGGAGGCCATGATGACAAGATTTTTGAGTGGGTTGAATAGGGAGATAGCCAATGTAGTTCAGTTGCAACATTATAAGGAGGTAGAGGATATGGTGCACATGGCTATGAAGGTGGAGACGGCTAAAAGGAAGGGGTACATCAATGTATACTTCGGTTTCTAGTACTCATTGGAAACTAAAGTGGGACAAAAATGATCAAGCTGTAGCAAAGGGGAAGACCGAACCACCAAAGGGAAAAGATTTGGGTAAGGCTGAAATCTCAAGAAAAAGAGAGAATGAGTTGAAAAACAATTGTGAGGCCGAGAGTTCAGAAAAAGAGGAGACTGATAGAAAAACAGAGAGTGAAAAGAACAAAGAGAGTGAAAGGAAAAAAGAGAATGAGGCCGAAACATCAAGAGAAAGAGAGAGAGAAAAACAAAATAGAGAGGTGGTTGAGAGTCAGGAAAAAAGGATGGAGCCACAAGAGGAAAAAGAAAGAGAGATTGTAGAGAGAAATAGAAAGACAAAAGTGAGTTTTTATGCTAAGGCAAGCTTTTATGCTAAGGAATTTAACGACTCTTTGCCAAGTGTTGTTGTTTCTTTGTTGCAGGGATATGAGGTCATGATTCCTAGTGGTGTGTTTAGTGGATTGCCACCTATTAGGGAGATAGAGTACTACATTGATCTTGTGCCAGGTGCGACAATTCCTAACCGACCTTTATTTGAAGAACATGAGTCATTGACACACTTAAAGGGACAAGGTAAGTTGTTGAATAGAATGCATGCTAAGTGGGAGGATTGTATTGAGACTTTTTCTCATGTATTCAAATACACACAAGGTATGAAAAATTTTGTGGTTGATGCTTTAGCAAGAAGGTATGTCCTTGTCTTCATTTTAGATATAATTTTGTTGAGACTTGAATATGATAAGGAATTGCATGCTAATGATGATGACTTTGCTACTGTGTATGGAACATATGAGAAAGCATCTTTTGGTAAGTTCTATAAACTAGATTGGTACTTGTTTAGAAAGAATAGATTTTGTGTGCCTACTAGTTTTATGCGTAAGTTGCTTGTGTGTGATGGACAAGCTGGTTTGTTGGGTAACCTTGGTGTAAGGAAGACTTTTGTTGTGCTGCATGAATGTTTGTGGGAATATCATTTGCCATTCAATGACGTGTTGTATGGACGTTTGTGGAAGTATCATTTTTCATTCATTGATGTGTTGAATGAACGTTTGTGAGAGTATCATTTGCCTTTCATTGAAGTGTTACATGAATATTTGTGGAAGTATCATTTGTCATTCATTAACATGTTGCATGAACATTTGTGGGAGTATTGCATACCCATTGAGTTTTCGTATAATTGGAGTAGTCATGAACATTTGTGGGAGTAATGCATACCATTCATTGAGTTTTCGTATAATTGGAGTAGTCATTCTGGTGTCAAGAAAACTTTAGACACTTTGCATGAACATTTATATTGGTCTAAGATGAAGAAATATGTCAATCGCATTTGTGGCAGGTGCATTACATACAGAAAGGCCAAATTTAACCTTTTGCCACATGGGTTGTATACACCATTAGCTATTCCTAGTGAGTTATGGGTAGACATATCTATGGACTTTATTTTGGGGCTGCATAGGAAAGAAAGGAGTAGAGATTCTATTTTTGTGGTTATGGATGGATTTATAGAGTTTGCATATAATAGGACCATGCATAATACCACTTTATATTCTCCTTTTGAAATTGTTTATAGACTTAATCTATTTACTCCTTTAGATTTAATGTCTTTATCTGTTGATAACAGGAGTAGCTTGGATGGATGTTCTCAAATTCTTGAACAAATTAATGATAATGCATATGAAATCAATGATAATGTTACTAACATTTTTCCCTTTGATCCAGGTGGAGATTCGAGGTTGAATCCTTTTGAGGAGAGGGGGAATGATGGGAACCAAGGTGGGCCTAGTCTTAAAGATACGTTGCAAGTTCCAGATGGGCCAAATACAATTTAAAGGGCTTAAATGATGAAGATTCAGCTTTGATTCATTTGAAAAGCTATGGAAAAGGCAACAACACGACTTAAAGGCCTTGGGCACTTGAAGACTTTCAACTTATTTAATTCTTGTAAATGACTTATTTTATTAGTTTATTATGGGAAGCACTTAAGAGTACGTTGGGAAAGTTATTATTTTATTGAACTATGGTTAGGGTTACTGTAGCCGAGTACTGTAGCGCCTTACAGTAGTCGCGGCACTGTTCACTCAGGGGTATTTTTGGAAGATGAGGCATTATTTTGGTTAGGGTTTTAATTAGGTTTTTGTTTAAATACACTTTGTTGCCTCATGTTATGAAGTTTATGAAGTTTATGGAATTTGATGAATTTATTCATTGTGAGTTGAGTTTATCTCCTCTTGTTCTTAATTGAACTTTTGAACTTATCAAAGGTAAATCACAACCTTTGTGGCATTCCTCCTTTGTAATCTAGGCTCTTGAGACGGGTTCTTCAACGGATCTAGATTTTAATATAATCTAGGTTCATACTTAACGACATACTAAACAACTAGAATCACAATAATGGTCCATATGGTTGTGATCAAATAGTGCTGGAGATTGAACTTCACAAATACAAGTAGTAATCTGAGGTAACTACTATACTACCATCTACATCACACCGTCGCTTAGTCGACTATTTCCAGTTGGTCGATTCCCGGTTCTCCTTCAGATTCTATAACAAAATCTACCATTCGGGGGGAATGGTAGTTGGGACTACCACAGTGAGATTTGATTACAAATCTCAGCAAGTTAACAGAAAACTTCCACACAGGTTAATGATGCATGCATGGCAGTAAAAACATGAATGCATAATCATATCATAAGTAATCATAGCATAACTTGACATACAACATAACATAACTGGCATAACTTAAACTGAACCTGAAGCTTAGCATGAACGTGAC
This sequence comes from Juglans regia, assembly GCF_001411555.2. Taxonomy (NCBI): domain Eukaryota; kingdom Viridiplantae; phylum Streptophyta; class Magnoliopsida; order Fagales; family Juglandaceae; genus Juglans; species Juglans regia. Next base: position 15,195,035 of record NC_049905.1, on the reverse strand, counting down.
TTGAAACATAACATGGACTTGAAACATTGCATGAACGTGAACTTGAAACATAACATGGACTTGAAATATAACATGAACATGAACATGCATAATTTGAACATGAACTTGAACATGACATAACATAAAGGTGAACTTAGAACATAACGTAAACGTGAACATAACATAACATGAACTTAAAACATATTCTTGTCTCATGGGATTACCATAATTGCGTGAACGTAAACTTGAACATAACATAACGTGACACATGACTTGAACGTGAAATGCATGAACTTCGAATCTAATTCAATAGACTTAATCATAAAGTGACCATATGGGTGATACACAGGTCCCCTTGAGCCGTGTGTCCCTACCGAATACCGCATCACATCACATGTGTCTATACCAGCTGTGAGTGCGTTAATACGTACTCCACAGTTGTTGTGGTCCCACGTATTCTACGTGTCACAATTGCTGTGTCTCATATAGTACATGCTCCACAGTTGTTGTGGCCCCATGACTTGTTTGTGCCACACTTGTTGTGGACACACATAACATAATGTGTGGCACCATCGGCATTAGTGCTTGGCGCGCTCGGGTGACCAGCTAATTAGGCCCAATTTGCAACCTGTTGACTGTACTTCGTCAACCCAGGGAATTTCACACTTATTTAGACACTCCAGCGTGAACAAAGGAGTTCCACTAGGATATTACCCTATCCTAGCGCTTAGGGTCGTGATTGACATGAATGACTTAACTGGCATACATGACATTTCGTAACGTGACGTAACATGACGTAGCATAACATGACATGAACGTAAAACGACATACATGACATACTTCGAGACATAAATGTAACAGAAAACATTTCATAACATGGCATACATATAACATGCAACATTTCGTAACATAGCATACCATATAACACAGACAACATTTCTTAACATGGCGTAACATGTGACAGTGGATATTATGTGACATGAAATACATGTAATAGATGGCATACTTACATGACATACTTGCAATGTATAGCAATACGTGACATAATATCTTGTGTAACAGATGAATAATTCATGACAATAAATTTTGTGTAACAGATAAATATGTAATGACTTGGCATGGCACATATGATAACATGCATACATATTCTTTAGTTCCCTTACTTATTTATCACTCATACACATTAAACTGATAGTAAGTTAAAAGTTAACTTACCTCGATCGTCGCGTTCTACTAGAATAAAGCGCGAAATACGAGGAAATGTAAGAGGGTATTCTAAAAGTTTGAAATTAATTACTAACAATTACAAATGTGAAAAGAGACAAATTAGAGTAAAATTACCATTTTACCCTCTACATGTGGGCAAATGACCATTTTACCCATAACTTAAGGATTTGACATCCTAATTCCAAAAATTACCAAAATTTATATTCCTCATGTAAATTTTATCCCAAACTCAAATATCAACTCAGAAAAATTTAAATTCAATCACAACTAAGAAAAACTCACTATGGCCAAAACCTACATAGGCCATTTGTCTTGATTTTGGTTACAATTCTTTCAAGTTTCAAAACTCATGAATAAACCAAAATCTTGTAACAAAGATCTTCCTATCCTAAGTTTAAAAACACACTTAAAAAATATCCATTACGAAAAAGCTAATTATCAACACCAAATTTACATCTTTGAAATAACAAAGCCTTTGGAATAAAATTAAACCACGAAATATTCAAACTTTCACAAAACGGAAACTGTTTTTCCACTTACAGTTTTCAAGTTTCTAGCCCTAAGAAAATCTATCATCAAAAGCTTTATTCATGCAAAAAAACCTTAATGAACATTCATAAACACATGTTAACAACACTCCATAAAATTTTCGGATCAAGATATGTCCATTAGCTTGGTCAAAACTTCCAAAACATAACATACTCTCTAGTTTTACGCCCAGAATGACCTTTACATAGTTAAAAATACTTTTGACCAATCAAATGAGCATGGAATGAGACTAATAAGATATGCATAGAAACTAGACTCAAAGATGAACAACTTATGTGAAGGAATCATCTGGGGAAAATACATACAATGGGTCTAAAATGGCCACGCAAAATGTCCCATAAATCTACCCGAGAGAGCTCTTTTGGGTTTGTCTCTAAGAACGGGGGAAAAGAAGAGATAAAATGGAATGAAAAGTGATGGGAACCAAGGTGGGCCTAGTCTTAAATATACGTTGCAAGTTCCAGATGGCCCAAATACAAGTTAAAGGGCTTAAATGATGAAGATTCAGTTTTGATTCATTTGATAAGTTATGATGAAGGTCTTGGGCACTTGAAGACTTTCAACTTATTTAATTCTTGTAAATGACTTATTTTATTAGTTTAGAATAACTGAGTTTATTATGGGAAGCACTCAGGGGGGCCTATGCAAGGGCATGTTGGGAAAGTTAATATTTTATTGAACTAGGGTTAGGGTTACTGTAGCCGAGTACAGTAGCACCGTATAGTAGCCGCGGCACTGTTCACTCAGGGGTACTTTTGGAAGATGGGGTTTATTTTGGCTAGGTTTTCATTAGGTTTTGCTTTAAATACTCTATGTAGCCTCATTCTAATCAGATTATGAAGTTTATGAAATTTGATGAATTTATTCATTGTGAGTTGAGTTTTACTCCTCTTGTTCTTAATTGAACTTTTGAACTTATCAAAGGTAAATCACAACCTTTGTGGCGTTCCTCCTTTGTAATCTGGGTTCTTGAGACGGGTTCTTCAACGGGTCTAGATTTTAATATAATCTAGGTTCTTGAAACGAGTTCCCATCAGGTTTAGGTTCCTCATCCATTGACTTGATTTTGGCTTTCTTGGAGAGTTTTCAAATTGACTGTGGGTTCAAGAGATTCCTTTTCCCACGGGTTCATATCAAAAAGTGCCTTACACGACTATATAATCCTGGAGGGGGAAGTTGTGGGCTGGAATGACCCTTGATTGGAGGTGGCTATGTGACATAAAGTGGAGAATAGTGAGGGGCAAAGACTGCCTGCAGCAGCTGTGAAAGATGGAGGTTGATGGAGTGGATTTCTCATTCACATCAAGGCACTATTGGGTGTAGCCAATGTGATATGAACCCGCGGGAATGAAATCCCTTGAACCCACAGTCAATTTGAAAACTTCCCAAGAAAGCCAAAATCAAGTCAAGGATGGAGAATCTAGACCCGATGAGAACTCGTTCCAAGAACCTAGATTATATTAAAATCTAGACCCGTTGAAGAACCCGTCTCAAGAACCCAGATTACAAAGGAAGAACGCCACAAAGGTTGTGATTTACCTTTGATAAGTTCAAAAGTTCAATTAAGAACAAGAGGAGTAAAACTCAACTCACAATGAATAAATTCATCAAATTTCATAAACTTCATAATCTGATTAAAATGTAGCCACATAGAGTATTTAAAGCAAAACATAATGAAACCCTAGCCAAAATAAACCCCCCATCTTCCAAAAGTGCCCCTGGATGAACAGTGCCGCGGCTACAGTACGGAGCTACAGTAACTCGCTACAGTAACCCTAACCCTAGTTCAATAAAATAATAACTTTCCCAATATGCCCTTGCATAGGCATAAACCCAATTATTCTAAGCAAATAAAATGGGTCCTTGAAATTAATTAAATAAGTTGAAAGTCTTCAAGTGTCCAAAGCCTATAAGTCATGTTGTTGCCCTTTCCATAGCTTATGAAATGAATCAAAGCATAATCTTCATCGTTTAAGCCCTTGAACTTGTATTTGGCCCATCTGGTACTTGCAACATATCTTTAAGACTAGGCCCACCTTGGTTCCCATCATTCCCCCTCTCCTCAAAAGGATTCGACCTCGAATCTCCACCTGGATCAAAGGGAAAAATGCTAGTAACATTATCATTGATTTCATATGCATTGTCATTAATTTGTTCAAGAATTTGAGAACATCCATCTAAGCTACTCCTGTTGTCAACAGATAAAGATATTAAATCTAAAGGAGTAAATAGATTAAGTCTATAAACAATTTCAAAAGGAGAATATAAAGTGGTAGTATGCATGGTCCTGTTATATGCAAACTCTAAAAATCCATCCATAACCACAAAAATAGAATTTCTACTTCTTTCTTTCCTAGGCAGCCCCAAAACAAAGTCTATAGATATGTCTACACATGACTCACTAGGAATAGGTAAGGGCGTATGCAACCCATGTGGCAAAAGTATAAATTTGGCCTTTCTGCATGTAATGCACCTGCCACAAATACAATTGACATCTCTCTTCATCTTAGACCAACATAAATATTCATACAAAATGTCTAATATTTTCTTGACACCAGAATGACTACTCCAAATATATGCAAATGACTAATATTCATACAAACCTGTCTCTGATACCAAATGATATGAACCCGCGGGAATGAAATCCCTTGAACCCACTGTCAATTTGAAAATACCCCAAGAAAGCCAAAATCAAGTCAATGGATGGAGAACCTAGACCCGATGAGAATTCGTTTCAAGAACCTAGATTATATTAAAATCTAGACCCGTTGAAGAACCCGTCTCAAGAACCTAGATTACAAAGGAGGAACGCCACAAAGGTTGTGATTTACCTTTGCTAAGTTCAAAAGTTCAATTAAGAACAAGAGGAGTAAAACTCAACTCACAATGAATAAATTCATCAAATTTCATAAACTTCATAATCTGATTAGAATGAGGCTACATCGAGTATTTAAAGGAAAACCTAATGAAACCCTAGCCAAATAAACCCCCATCTTCCAAAAGTGCCCCTGGATGAACAGTGCCGCGGCTACAGTGCCGTGCTACAGTACTCGGCTACAGTAACCCTAACCCTAGTTCAATAAAATAATAACTTTCCCAACATGCCCTTGCATAGGCCCCCTTAAGTGTTTCCCATAATAAACCCAATTATTCGAAACTAATAAAATAAGTGCTTTAAATGAATTAAATAAGTTGAAAGCCTTCAAGTGCCCAAAGCCTTTAAGTCTTGTTGTTGCCCTTTCCATAGTTCGTCAAATGAATCAAAGCTGAATCTTCATCATTTAAGCTCTTGAACTTGTATTTGGCCAATCTAGAACATGCAACATATCTTTAAAACTAGGCCCACCTTGGTTCCCATCATTCCCCCTCTCCTCAAAAGGATTTAACCTCGAATCTCCACCTGGATCAAAGGGAAAAATGTTAGTAACATTATCATTAATTTCATAAACATTATCATTAATTTGTTCAAGAATTTGGAATAGTCCATCCAAGCTACTCCTATCATCAACTGGTGAAGACTTTAAATCTAAAATAGGAAATGGATTAAGTCTATAAACAATTTCAATTGGTGAAAATTTAGTAGTAGCATGAACACTCCAATTATATGTAAACTCAATGAATGGCAAACAATACTCC